>NW_017731496.1:3269636-3271014 GCF_001890085.2 Hipposideros armiger | reverse complement strand
ATCCCCACATGAATGAGATCCTAAGAATAAACTCACTTTCCTGCACCTCTATCTGGCTGCTCCTCACATCATTCCCCATAACTCCAGGCATGTTTGCTGTGTGACTTGCTGGTTGGCATGAGCCTGCTTGGAAGCTCACCTGTCCCTGGAGCCTGATTTCTGCAGTGTGGCTCCTCCCTGCTCCAACAGCTCCTTTCCAATGGTACTTAAGATGCCAGTGCAAGCCATATAAACCTCTGCGAGTGTGAGTTGGGCTTGTTGTGACAGAAGAGGACCTTTTCTTGCAGAGCCCCACCAGCTTGGTGTGGTCAGCCCCTGACAATCCCACAGAGCCCTGTGGTTAGGGACATCCCAAAGCAGACCTGTGTGGACATCTTTACAACGGGCCTGGGCAGGGGCTCACAAACTCAGTTTGTCTCCAGGTGTGCTCTCTGTCTTGCCTACTCTCTGAGGAGGTGTGGTAGATTTTATCTAGGTTGCTTAGGGGGCTAACACCCTCAGTGAACCAACCTTCGCTTCCCTGAAAAGTTCCTGGCCTGTATGATATCACAATCTCTGGTGGGTGGCGATTAGATTATCTTCTGCTTTTGCTACATGAGTTTTGTAAGCATATTCAAGCTGCCTTCACCCAACAGACTCATTAGAACAGCACTGTCCAATATAGTATTGGACTGTGTGGCTGTCAGGCTCTTAAAATGTGCTGAAATTTTAATTATAACTGAGATGTGCTGAAATTTTAAATAGACACTGAGTCTCAGAGATTGCTTAGTATGAAAACAATTAAATGGCATTCAATAATTTTTATATTGATTATTTTGAAAGAATATTTTGGAATATTGACTTAAAATACATTGTTAAAATTTTATTTGTTTTTTATTTTTACTTTGTAAAAACAATGCAGCTACTAAGAAATTTAAAATTATATATGTGGCTCATATTATATTTTCATTGGACAGAACTGCAGCAGATTATGGGCCCAAGGCACGTAGGAATATAAATTTCAACTCTGTTTATGTCCCAGTAAAGTTGAAGACCATTTTAAGAAGTAGACAAGTATTTTCTTCATAGAAAGGACCTAGTGGAAATAAATTTTGCCAATACAAGATGAATTGTGTAGACTGACTACCACTAGCTGACTCTAGGAGCTTATTATTGTTGATAAAATTCGTGAAGAAGAAATATTTATTGTCAATGGTACCTGGCGCTGTATGAATTATTATTAAATCCTGTAAATTTCAAATGATGTCAATATTTACATAAGGATGACACAAACAAGATGAATTTCGGTGAGTCAGTAGCCATCAAAGACTGCAAATTAAAAATAATGAAATACCAAATTTCAATATTAATGTCAGAACATGTATTTTTCAAATACTCT
>NW_017731496.1:3252049-3268451 GCF_001890085.2 Hipposideros armiger | reverse complement strand
CCCTGTCTCACACCAACAAGGTAAGCCAGAGAATAAGTGATGGCTCTTTTGACCTAAAACAATGGCTGCTGTTTCACTTCCACCCTCCAAATCTCAGTCTCCCTGTGGCTCACCATCAGTGGAAAGACAGAGGGAAGGGAAATTGGGAAATGTGCTGTAGTTCAGCCTAGCCAAGCAGGCACAATAGAAAGCCACTACAGTGTCTCTCAAGTGTGTCTTTTTCTTTTCTGTGTTTTTCAATTTGTCCTCTATGTATTGTGACCCTGGGTAGATCTGTATAGCTTTTCTTGTTTTTCCCTTCTTCTCTTTTGTGTGTTTTCAACACATTTGTATTGTGTCCTTGATGGGTGTTGGGTTGTTGGAAAGGCCATGACACATTTTTGCGACGAAAAACATAGAAAAATATGTTATGACTTTTCTGACAACCCAACATGTCTCTTTGTTGCTGTTTTTTTAGTGCCCATTTTTTCTTGTCTCTGACTCTATCTTTTCCTTCCTGTATCTTTGCCTCCTGGCCTCTTGCCGCATGTCTGCTTCACTCTCTTCCTCTTTTATGACCAAGAGATTAAATTGCTTTAAAAATTGTTTTTAGTCCATTTAGTGAATATATTTTTATGGCCTCCAGTCTTAATGTTCAAATAAACTACAGGGCAACTTCGATTTATGTCTAGAAAAAAAAATAAATCAACTTAAAAAACATTGAATAACCCTAGATTGATGTTTTCTGTGAGTACATAACCCTGATAGGAATGATCTAATCAATATTAAAGGTAATTGATGCCAAGCTTTAATGGATGCTTTCGAGCAGCTCTGACAGCTGCCATGTGACACCCCTTGCCACAGAAGCATTTGACCAGCACTCCACCTGGCTTTTAAAGGGTATTTATCACCTCATGTCACTGTTTTGCATTTTTCAAGTTAGGCCTTACCACATGTCCAAGAAGATAACCATCTTAAAATGAAGGAATCTCCAGAAAATGTTATTTTCCAAACATTTTTCTAGAGATTTTTTTTAAACCACTGTCCATTTGAGTCAATTATCAAATGATTAAACGTAAAATCGCCCATGTGGATGTTATTGTTTTGTCACACTCCCATGTGGCCCAGATTAAGGGGGCACTTTCCTTCTACAGCCTAAGTGCGTCGGAGTTTGAGTTTGGGGGAAGGGTAATTTGAAAGCATCCAGTGTTGCTTAGTGTGGTGCTGGGGCCATTTGTCAATAGGGAAGACATGAACTTGCTGGAGAACAGCAGAGGTACTTGGGTGGAGAAAAATAAATGTCAGAATAGGCGAGATGGAAGAGTGCAAACAAATTTTCTCTGCTTCTTAACTAGGAAAGGCGCTCTACTGCTGCATATCTTCAAAAAAGTCTCACATCTGAAACTTGTGATTAGAGGTGTCCGGGTGCTGCCTGTGGAATGTAGGTTTCGACCCTCAGTTCAGGATGTGGGACCATTCATGACAGCTGGGCTTTTCTCTCAAGGACACATAAACTCATTCACACCGTACTGACAAAACCAGGTTGGAAAAGGAGTTATAATTATAACATTGGTATTTGACATGGGGATGGAATTTTAGAATTTATGTAGTGTTTTCATACATTACCTCAGAATGAAGAGAATAAAAATAAGAGTCAGTGACCACAATTAAGAGGAAATGTGGAGAGAGCTGAATAGGAAAGATCTAGAGAAAAGATAAGGAAGACAGTGCCGTGGGTGGGGACTAGCCAGAAGGTATGAAACAGAGAATGGCAGTTAACTGAGGGAACTTGGTGCCTTATCTCTAATCTAATCAACCCATGACTAATATTTTCTGTAAATACCCCTAGGCATCTTGAAAAGAAATGCAACAGATTAGAGAATATCGAGATTTTACAGTCTAGACTCCAAAATTAGTGAAGAACAGTTTGGAAAAAATTAGTACAAAGGACAGCTGTCCAGGCTGCTTTTACTGTTCGTGTGAACTGTGGCCTAAAAACAAACTTCCAGCCTTGCAAGGTTTTGACTGCTCTGAAGGCCCACATGTGTTTCACACAGCTCTTTGGCCATGGGGAAGCAGAGGTGGACAATCAGTGGACTGTCATTTCACTCAGCATTCGTGGGGTGGGGTGGGTAGGCGATTTAAGTGGCTCCGCCAAGGGACCAGATGCCTGGCCATGTCAAAACCAAGACAGCCCAAAGTGACCTTACTGACACAGCAGTCATATGACCCTGGCTGGACTGGCTTGTGAAGCCTGAATAAACACCCTGTGGGTCCTCCCACTCCAGAAAGCTGACATCCAAGGGTAGAAAAAAAACAACCGCCTGTCCTTTCAGAGGGTTGACATGACTTAGTTCCTCAGAAGTAGGTCTTGTGTAGATTAAATGCCCACCTTTATCCCCCTAGTGTGTGGTGGTTATATCAAAGCTAGGATGATTTTGATCTTAGCAATGAAGTTGTTTTCTCTTCTTTAGTATTTGCATATTTATTGCTGTTTTCTTCAGAGTCTCCAAGCATTCTTGACAAGTAGAATTGGGTATTTAAAACAATGGGCTTTCTGAAACTTTTTCAAATTTGCTATGACTTCTCTATAGTGTGGGCCCCCCGATGCAAGACAAAAAAAATAAATAAATAAACAAAAACCACATGCTTTCTGCCCGTTAATACAGACATCATCACCGGGCTTGTGTTTCCTCATCTTCAGCAGGAGGTGGTCATGTTTGGTTGTCTCCAAGTCTACTTGACTTTGATAATGTGTGACAGAAACGATTGTAATGCCTCTGTCAGACTTTCTTTTTGTAATAAACATGCTTCTTTCCTCTAAAATTGCTAACAGGTGGGTTCAATGATTTGGAGTCCCCAGAAGCATGAAGATAAAGCTTTCATCAAATACGAAGAATTTTGAAGAGCTTTAGGCATGGCTCTTAGAACAAATCAATAACTCTGTCAGAGGAAAAGGTACCAGTGCACAGCTTGTCAATAAGAATTAATGGATGGATGTCGGGAGGGCATGGAAAAGGTGGGGTGTGCAGAGGTTGTGACACAGATGAGCTGGCAAAATGACCCCTTCTCTGTCACGGCTGGAAACTGTCTGGGTCCAGGGTTCATGGTAACAAGTCAGGATGCTGCCCATTGACTGACTTTCCCTGTAGGAATGTGTACAAATTGTCTTGTCATGTGAAGCCTGTGGCTCAAAAGCCTCCCCCAGGAGACAAACTGCCTTTCGTGCTGGTAGGCTAGGGCCAGAAGGCTGGTAGGGCCAGCAGGGTGAAAATGGTGTCACAACCATATCTTCTTCAGTTAGAGTCTCTCAGAAAGGGGCTGTTAGTGGAAGCAAATCTTATACTAAATTGCTTAAGACAGACACCTGGGAGGTTTACAATGACTTTCACTAATGTAAGATGCCATGAGCTCCTTTGGATTCAGATATTATATGGCGCCTTTGTAAACGCTTAATTAGGTCGTATCTATGGCAAAACTCCTTTAATTAAAACCTACAACTGAGAGTGAAAAAGGTAACAGTATTATTTTTCTTTCATTTCTTTATCTTCCCAATGCTAAGGAGCAATATATGATTAATTTTAATCTGGTCTCATTGTTTGGGGACTAACCATTATTTCAAGGATAGGCTTTATTTGGATTTGGTTTATGTGTTCAGTCTTGTATTGTGGATTTAGGGAGAAGACACAAAAGTAAACGGAATAGACATATTCTTGAATTATTTTCACATGTTATCCACAATTATATTTCGGTTGTTTTGCTTAGAACATGCTCATTATAGAAATTTTGAGAAATACAGAATATATTTTAAAAGGCATATTAGCAATAGGTTTACCACCAGAGGCCACTGCTATTAACATTGGGAGACATTTCTTTGTAGTTGCTCCCAATGGCTCTTTAAATCATAGAACATATTATTAGCAACATTTTTTAATTTTAAAATGGGCGCAATTTTTATTTCCCCTTATTAAAGAAGGCTGTAATAAGCCAGTGCCAATTCTCAGCAATTTTTAAGTAGACCATACTTGTCTCTGTTGGCTCTAGTATTTCAGCTTTGTGAGCCTGACTTCCCCACTCAGAGTGCCTCACGTGGTGGTGCTTCTGCCCACCCTTCCCATTTTATCACATCAGCCATGGTGCCTCTATTTGGTCTGTGGTTCTTTTGAAATCATTCTCCTCCTCCCCCAACCTGTTCCACACTCCAGCCCCAGCCTTCAGTAATGTGTGTGTGTGTGCGCGTGTGTGTGTGTATGTATGTATACTATATATATGACATGTATATCACATATACACATCATATTATATATATGATATATATACATATATATCATATAAATGTGTATATATATGTATATATATGATACATATATGTATATATCTCCAAATAGGGATTTTTCAAACACCCAGAACCCATTGACATCCTGTGATTACATATGATCCACTGATGACTGAGGTGGATTGAGAGGTCCTCAAATCCCAGCGTGTTGCGTTTAGAGTCTTTAGCTGAACCTCCATACAGGATAATTAGAAAATGTTCACAACATTGATGCTTCAGAGAGGGGCCCTTTCCCTCTTCCTTTTTAGAGTTAACTAAGGCTTAATCTGTAACTGGATTATAACTTGATTATGAGGATATCCTATTTAAATCTGGGAATCTATTTTCTCTTCTATAAACATCATCTTCTAGCTGGGTCTCTATATGTCCCAGTCCGGGGAAGGAGGTTACCTGGCATTAGGTATCAGATGAGACTGTTACACAGGAACAAGGTTTAACCAACAAATCTTAGAGTCATCATGATTCCTCTCTTTTCCTTATCTGCTCATTTTACGTGTGTGTGCACACATGCATACACACACACACACACACACACACACACACACACACCCCCTTTTAATCTATTACAAGTCCAATCAGTATAAGACTTCAAAACATATCTGTAATTCAGCACAATTTTCAGTAAACACTATCACTGTCCTTGTCCAAGCTCCTGTCAGGAAAATTATGAAAGACTTTGAAATGTGCAAGAACGATGACCAGATGTCGCGTCTAGTACAATTTCCCTCGTTATCTGTGCCTTTCATAGTCTTTGACTACTTTACAACTCTTTTAAATTGTAGAAAATTGATAGTAATGCAAATGATTCTTTTTTATACGAATGCAATTGACTTTTGCCCTGTGGCTATCGCTCAATTTTAAAAGTTCATTTCAGCATTTCTGATTGCTAATGTATGTGTGTGTTTTTTTACTTTACCTTTGAATTAGTTGTAACATCTTACTGGTTCCCTCATTAATTAATGAACTAAATACCATCTTTGACACATGTTCATTTTATATTTGTGTGAGTCATGGTTATTCTTTAATACCATTTTCAATTATTTCCTGGACTATATAAGCCTCCTAAATAGTTTGATTGTTTTCCCTTCTGCCTTCCTCTAATCCTTTTTCCATAGAACAATTTGAGTGAAAATCAGACCACCTTGCCTCTCAACTGAAAAATGTCCAAAGCCTTCAAATTGTTCTTGTAATAAAATCTGAGTTCTTTGTCATGGTTTACAAAACCCTAGAGGATCTGGTATCTACAATCTCTCCAGCCTATCTTATGCCCTTCCTCTGATTTCTAGCCATACTTTAGCTACGCTGGCCCCATTTCCGTTCCTGAAATTTATCAAACATTTCACCACTTCAGGACTTTTGCACTGGCCTATCTCTGCCTAGAATAGTTTTTTGTGGTTTTTTAAAAATCTCAGACATTTGCCTGGCTGACTCAGTGTTGTTCTTCAGGTCTCAGCTTCTTCTAAGGTTTCCTGAGAACTTTAGCCCTCATTTCTCTCCTCAGATAAGCTCTCCCTAACTAATTTTTGTAAAATTGGCTCCTACATTTACAATCTATTTCTTCTTATTATTGTAATCAGTATTGAGCTTACTTATTCTTTTATCGTATCTTTACTTGACACTTCCACTAAAAGAACAACTCAAAGAAGGGATGGAGTGTGTTGTTGTATTATCTCTTCCTTATGTATCATATATATATATATATATATATATATATATATATATATGGATAGATATATGCATATCTATATCTATATCTGTATCTATATCTATATCATCTATATCTATCTATCTATATCTATCTATCTATCTATCTATCTATCTATCTATCTATATATATATAGAGAGAGAGACTTTGTTGAATAAATGAAAGATATGGTTCAGGAAATAGCAATGGATGGAATAAGTCTTTGAATGTCACAGGGAGAGATCTGGGGACAGATGACTGAGAAAACAGAGGCTCTACCAAGCGGCGAGCTCTAAACAAATGTAACAAGAAAGATGGTGTGTTCCATTATGACCTGAGAGCCAACTGTAGATGTGGATATATCCAGGAATAAGAACAAGTAAGGATGCAGTGCCCAGATATGGGTATGACACTATTTGGAATAAATAATTCATCTGACCTTTGTCTTGGGACTTAGGTAGATAATTTCAGTAATTACTCATTCCCAATCTCACCAATGTAATAATTTTATTGTCCTGGTTTCTAGAACTTTATTGGTAACCAATTAATGCTGGATGAGCATAGCATGTATAAGTAAATACCTTGTATGTGAATATAGTTAGTAGAAAGACAGAGGCATAAATATAGAGGATGCTTTGATATATTGATGGTAGTTCAACTGATATGGGGAAATGTTGCTCTTTGAGTAGTTTGTAGAGAGAGTTCATTATCCACCACTCTTTCTCTTATTCCAAATCCTTCCTGGTCTTGTTCTCCTCCTCAATCTCCGTTCATCTTTTAATCACTTTATTTTTCTCTATCATTTACTATATTTTTACAGGTTTTTTACTTTATATTGACATTTCTCTGCTGTTTTCACCTTCTCCAAAGAATGAGTATGGAAGGATCTCAAAGCACCAAATATACCATTGGTGCTGTTGGGACTTTTGAGAAGAACAGATACACAAAGGAACATAAATTGATGGTTTTTGGTAATACTGACTTTTTAATGATGATGTTGATGAGATCATTAAAACATTAAGGCTTCTAGGTCATGAAAATTGAGCATTGATCATGAAATTAAGATTGTAGGTAATAGAAGAAAGGCGATGTCTCTACTTGGATTCTCCAGAAAGTAGAGCCTGATCCAAAGGCTTACGCGTGAATACTTTGTTGGAGAGTGAGACTCAAGGAAGTGAAGACAGAGCCAGATAAGCAGGAAGTTAAAGTGGGCCACTGCTATAGACAAATAGCTGTTCGAGCTCCCAGTTCTGCCTAAAAAGGCATATGAAACACATCTCAGGATTACCAGTATAAGGGAACAAAAGGGGAAGGCAAATCCATCAGTTTGTATTTCTCATTAGTCATAGGTTCACCCCACAGGATGATATTAATAATTTTTCATCATTTATATATTTGTGAATGCCAAGAGAATTTACATGGGTGAACTACTGCAGTGTCATTAAAAACAAAACAAAACAAAAAACAGACAAACAAAAACAAAACTCCTGGGCAGGAAGTGAGTGATCTGTAGTCCAGATCTGAAGTGAGGCACCATCAAGTAGCACCATCGTGAAGCCAGTTGTTCAGATTAAGAGACAGGTGAGGGCAAGATCACCTGAAGGGATGTAAATAAATGTTTAAGATACAGGGAGGTAGCATTATTTAAAAAAAAAAGAAAGAAAGAAAGAAAGAAAAGAAAGGAAGACAGAGACAGGGAATAAGAAAGAAAACAACCAGTGTGACCTGACACAATATAATTCACCTCTTGCAACCTCAGGCCCTCTCACTGTGAAAAAAAGAAATTAATGTGTACTGAACATTGGTATTATCTGGAGAGCTTTAAAAACACTAATGCCTAGGTCTCACCCCCCAGATTTTCTAATTTAAATGATCTCTGGTACAACCTAAACATTGGGATTAAAACAAAAACAAAAACAAAATAAAACAAAACAAAAACCCAGCCAAGATGATTCTAACATGTAGACAAGAATGAGAATCTCCATCTAGAATCTCTTAAGTGATGATTCAGTTCTAAAGTGTTATGAGTCTAGCTGCTGTTTTAAAATTTTCTAAGGAAAAATATTCTTCAATCATCTTCTTTAGTCAGGTATGTTTTGTAAGAACTTTCAAACTCAGTGAATTTATGCATGTGTTCCTCCATTTGGGAACCATATATCAAACACATGATTATGGATTCCTCAGTTTCAGACAAATTATAAATTACATTAATTATTTCAATTAGGCTTTGATTAATATGTTTTTGTTTCTCTAGAATAGCTCTGTTGCAATTTCTATTGGCTCCATAGTATAGCTCTTCAGAACCTCTGCCTGCTGATCTTTTTTCTTGCCAAATTCTTTTGGAGAAATTGTTAACTGGAAATCCTTTTTCCTGTTTTGCAATATTTGGACTGATTTTCAATTACCCTTCTCTAAAAATATGAAATACTGAGCAGATAGAAAAATTTTAAAAGTATAAAATATATGTCTGGTGTAAAGAAGGAAGATACAAAAAAAAATCACTCATGCATCCACCACCCATTTTAGAAAAAAAGAATTTTATTAAAATTTCCTATGGGCATGCCCCTGCATCCTAACTTATTCTGTTACCACCACTCAAAGGTAGCCAGCATCATGAGTATTGTAGTTATAATTTTCTTGCGTCTCTTTTAACTTTATGTGTTATAATAGTAACCCTGAACAGTGCATAGATTAATTTTGCATATTTTTGAACTTTACATAAATATAGTCATATTATATGAATTCTTCTTTAACTTGATGTTTTAGGCTTAGATTCATCTGAGATTTGTTAATATTGCTGTAGCTGAAAATTACTCATTTTTACAGCTGTGTGGTATTCTCTAGTAGGACTAAATTGCAATTCATCTATTTGTTTAAGTTAGATAGATTAACTGCGGTAGCAAATAACCCTAAAACATAGAGTGGCTTATATCTTTCTTACATAATGTCTGATGCAGACATATTTTGTTGAGGAGTTCTCTTTGTGTACTCTCCAAGTAGTGGCATTAGGGATCCAGTATCCTTCCATTGTGTGCATCCACCATCTTGCATTCGTGGATTGTGACATGGAGATGGGGTGAGGATGGGGGTATAGTGTCTGTGTATGTGAGAGAGACAGAGTGAGAGAGACAGAGAGGTAGAGATGGAGAAGGACACGGAAACACAGGGAGAGAAAACAAGGGTGAGACAAAGGAAGAAGAGGTGACTGCACAAAGCATTTATGATCATTACTAAAACTGATGCACACACTTTTGGCCACATTTTAGACAGAAGTCAATTACATGGTCCATCTAGAGGGCAGGAAGACTGGAAAATATAGTCTTTCTGTGTGCCTAATATGAAAATAAAATGGTTTGGGAAAAAACAACACATAGTCTTTGCTATGCTGTAACACCTTGGTGAACACTCGAATTGTATTCCTTTATTGCAGTTGAGCTGCTATAGACATTCTTCTATAAGTCTCTCAATGTCCATGTGCAAGAATTTCTTTCATACAGTAGCTTTTGAGCATTTTTTTAACCATAACTCACTGTAAGAGGTATGTTTTACATTATCTTCCAATATAAACTTATACCCACATGAATATTTGAAGGTGGGAGAGAATTTTCACCAAGAAATACTTGTCTATTATTCTTTAAATACATTCACAATTTAGAATTCTCAATTTCTGTTTCCAATCTGCATAAACTTTAATACTAATTCTCCTCCAGTAGAAAGAACTAAAAGCTAATAGTGAGATGCTATGTTCTTTTTACCTTTTAGATTCTCCAAATTTTTCAGTTATAATTTTCCCATGAAAAATTACTTACTTCAGGAAATTTGATTTTTTTTTTTTTTAGCTGAGCCATCCTGCCACCTGTTGGCAGCTCAGCGACAGCTCAGCTTGGTCAGGACTTGAACCGCGGTTGCTCAGAGCTCAAACCTTTGAGCGAGCTCTTAACCAACTGAGCCACTCAGCCAGCCCTGATTTTTTTAAAATTAAAGTTTATTGGGGTGACAATGGTTAGTAAAGTTACATAGGTTTCAAGTGTACAATTCTGTAGTACATCATCTATATATCACATTGTGTGTTCACTACCCAAAGTCAGTCCTCCATCCATCACCATATATTTGATCCCAGATTTTATTTTTTTTAATAAAGAGTATCTAATATCTTCCCTGAATCCAGGTGGAGCCATGGATGAGCCAATCCAAATGGAAAAGTTTACTGAAGTCTGAGAGTAGAACACTGATTTCATGATCACAGTCTATTTTATTATTGGGATTTTTTCTTTCAGTTTTGTCAGTGAGTAGGGGAGGTATAACTTATTGCTTTAATCAGCTTTTCTTGTGGAATTTATAAAGATAAGCTTTTTATTTTCCAGGTGTTTGTTGACTACTGTATGTATATATGGATGTATTTTTTATATGTTTTTTATGAGTTCTTTATATATACTTAACCTTTTATATTTAAATGCAAAAAATAAATGGGCATATTTTATTTTATATATAATTTCACTATATAAGCATATTCACAAATATATAATATATATAAATGTGTGATATAATTATAATATGTAATAATATGATAGTATATATTTACTGTATTAATATATTATGTGTATATATTTCTTCATTTTATAATGACCATGACAGGGACTATAAGAATATTAATAAAAATTTAAGAAAATTTACAATTTAGAATATTAATATTAATAAGGTGGTTTTGAAGATCAGTTGGAAAGAAAAGTGAAATTTGATGCTGAGACAATTGAGCAAGTTTTTGCATTAATCCATAAGAAAAGGTCGTAAAATGTGAAATGTAGATGAGAAGAGAGGCGATGTCACAAGCTTCAACTGAATATTTTTCAAAAATGTAGAAGATTTGGTGGTTCATTTATTGCCCTAAGAGGAAATGTTACCAGTGTTGATTATAAGTTATTGTGTCTGTTGCCTGGGAGGAAGATGCTGTCAAAAAGAAAAATGAGAGTTGGTAGAAGGAGCAGTTTTATGGAGGAAATGATCGGCTTGGGAGATTTAAAAAGAATAAAGAAGCAGAAAAAATTCCCATAATCCTAGAAGGCAACCGATACTAGGATTTTAATTTATATATATCCTTTTAGACTACTCAGAAGTATACTTTACAGGGTTGAGACATTATTTTAATTACAACTTTTAAAATCATTCTTATATTTAACATGAGTATATCTTCATGTTAATAAAATATTTTATAAATAGCTATTTAAATATGTGCAAAATAGTTTATATAAATATACCATTTCCTCACTTTTGAACATTTTTATTAAGTTTAATTTGTCATTATTTTTTTAAAAATCAGCGTAATCTGAAATATTTCTGCATATAAATTTTTAATTAAATTTCTGATTATTACCTAGACTAGAGTCTCAGAAATGTTCCTGTTGCAACAGTTATGGATGTTTTTAGCCTTTTGTTATGTGGCTTATACTTCTCAGAAGAATTATGCCATGTATACATTCTCAAGCAGTGTATATGAGTACTTGCTTACCATAACTTCTACATTAAATACATTAAAACAGACAAAAGTAAGAAAAGAAAACATTGCTAATTTAAGGGGTGAAAAACCAAACACCGGCATCTCAGTGTTGTTTTATTTATTTATTTTTTCCATTTATTCAAATACTCTGGGCTTCAAACATTGTGTGTGTGTGTGTGCCTGCATGTGCCATGTAAACATTATTTATTTTGATTATTTATTGAGAGTAATTTTAATCAATTTATACGTTTTATATATATCAAAAATTTCTACTTTCACTTTAATTTTTTTTTTTGCAACTATATCTTCCCCAGTTTACGGTTACAGGGACTGTTTCAATATACTGATTTTATAGAATTCCTTATTATGGTTAAAATGTTAGTCAAAGAGGTAAAATAGTAGGAGGGTCAGTGTATCCTAGGATCATCAAGAGACCAGTAGGCATTTGAAGCCACATTATAGAAGATGGGAACATTTAAAAAGAAAATAAAAGGATGCCAAGGATAAATATTGCCTGTGGACTTCCTAGCATGGTAGGAACTTAATGATTTGTTGACTAATTACATCTAAATCCTGCCCATGATTTGTCTTACATTTATCCCTTCTCCAGTGAAGATACAGCAATGAATTTCTATTCTTCAATGAGGGTAAAATATGTTTTGTAATTTACAATTGGGTAATAATTGGAAATTTTTCTGCCTCCCTGCTTTGAGCTCAAATGGTTTCTGGACCTAGGTAAACTTTGGTGGATCATGTCCTTAGCTATAATAAAAGCCTATGATTTTGGCTCTTTTCCCTGTAGTGTTAAAATTTCCTGGCATAGTCTTGCATCTTCATATTACACATCAGCAGGAAGGGAAGCCACTGGCTTTTGAGGCTTAATAATGGTACCTCCTGAGTAGATGAGGCAAAGTGGGGTGTAACTAAGAGATTTCTTGGTGAAGCCAGTGGCTTTGTGGTCTCTCCTACCTTATACTATTTTTGGAAGAGATAAAAGGTTTGTTTCAGATGATTATATCTCCTTTCAAACAGGCTGCTCTGCTGAACTTCATGGAAAGTTTTGGTTAGCACAATGAACCTAGCCTTTCTGCTACTGAGTATTTAGATTCATTTTTAGATATATACCAGAATTTAGTTCAGGCCTTCTAAGATTTTTGTTGTGGCGGGTGATTGCAAAAAACCTAATCGTGTGAGATAAAAGTGATTTTTTTTTTGGTATTTTTGCCATCTTCATCATTGATTATGAACCAAGAAATGGCTGTAAGTGTACAGTGAGGGGTGCACGTAAAGGGGTGTGCGCTTGGGGACAACCCACCTGTTGGTCTTGATCTCACTGCTTACTAAGTGTGTGGCTTCAGGCAAGTTATTTTATCTCTTTAACCTAGAGTTCCCTCATCCTTAAAATAGAGACCATAACCTTGTGATGTTGTTCTTTCTAGCGTCTAAGCTCTTGCATCCTGCAGCCTTGTTTTCTCAACCCTGGGGCTCTGGAAATCATTTTTCTCTGAGTTTCTGGCTCCGCCTAAACCAGGTCACGTGATATCTTGCAGATCTCTTGTATTTTTTGTACAGGCCTTGAGGGAATAAAAATGTTACCACATCCTTAACTATCTGAACATTTTTCTCTTCTAGTGCTGTACCTGGGTGCTATACCATGTTATACAAGACACCAAGCTATATAGGGAACTACTCCCTTGCAATGTAGACGTAATATTTTCAGTTATTCCTATCCCTATTGAGAAATTTCCACAACATGCCCCAAACCCCTACAGTTTTGCAAAAGGGGAAAAGTGAGGATGTTAACATTTGTCCTCCTTGCTCTAATTCTTCATAATCTTCCTCAATCTCTCACTGTCATTCTTGCTCTCCCTTCTACCCCATCTTCTCCATTTTTTTCCTAGGCTCGTACGAGGAGTGACAATTAGGTTTGCGAACTTGTTGCAATGATGTTGTTAACCTTTTTTGATATCAGAGAGATTATTCACTATGAATTTGTACCAACTGGACAAACAGTTAACCAAGTTGACTATTTGGAGGTGCTGAAAAGGCTGCGTAAAAAAGGCAAATGGCCTAAACTTTTCGCCAATTCATGGCTCTTTCATCAAGACAACGCACCAGCTCACACAGCACTGTCTGTGATGAAGTTTTTAGCCAGTAAACAAATAACCATTTTGGAACACCCTCCCTACTCACCTGATCTGGCCCCCAGTGACTTCTTTCTTCACCAGAAGATAAAGAAAATAGTGAAAGGAAGACATTTTGATGACATTTAGGACATCAAAGGTAATACAACTACAGCTCTCTGGAGTGATGGCCACTCCAGAAAAAGAGTTCCAAAATTGCTTTGAAGGGTGGACTAGGTGCTGGCATCAGTGCATAGTTTCCTAAAGGGTGCACTACGAAGGTGACCATAGTGATGTTCAGCAATGAGGTAGCACTTTTTCTAGGATGAGTTTGCAATCTTAATTGTCTGACCTTCTTATATATTTTCCCTATACTGTAGCCCGAGATATTCCTACCTGTGTTTTCAAGTCACTCAGGTCTGCTCCTGATAGTTAGTTTTAGTAAATAAAATTAGAAAACCTGTCTATTTTTCCAGTAATATCAAGAATCCAAGCCTCTTCTTTTGTTTTCAATCTAAAATTTCACTTTTGGAAGTCAAATCTGAATATTTGCTCTTGCCTTTGAATTCCTTCTATCACACTTATCATCCTTAAAAGCAAATGAATGCCTCCCTAACTAACAAAGGTTGGTACAAAAAATAAAAAGAAAAAAGCATATTAATATTATTCAGTAATTATTCATTTCCCTTTCTTAAGTTGTTATAACTTGAATTTTTATTATTTACTAAGATAAAAAATTTCAAAACTTAAATTTTAAATGAAAATGATAAAGTACTATTTGACATTAATCAATACACATTGGTTTTTTTGACAAACATACTGTTATTGCATTTTATTCTAAATGGATTTCTTTAACTGAAAATAATTATTTTGGGGGGGATAAATAGCCTTCCCCAAACTTTTCTTTTTTATTATTAAATTAACTTTACTAACAAATAATTTATAGAATCTAAAATTCAGCAATTTTAAGTGTATAATTTATTGAGTTTGGACAAATATATAGAGTTGTATAACTACCACTACAAACACGATATATGCATGAAACATTTCCACTATCCCAAAACATTCCCTCATGCCCCTTTGCACTCAGTACTCGCATCCTATCCCCAGCCTCCTGACAACCACCAATCTGCTTTCTTTCACTAAAGTTTGGCCATTTTCAGAATTTCGTGTAAATGGAACAATACATTCTGTAGTCTTTTGTGTCTGGCTTATTTCATACAGGACAATGCATTTGAGATCTCTTCATGTTGTTGTATATATTGTTTTCTTTTTTATGTTGAGCAGTATTCCGTTTCATAAATACCACAATTTGATGAGCATTTGGGTGGTTTCCAGTTTGTGGCTATTATAAATAGAACTATTATAAATAGTCAAGTATAAATCTTTGTGTGGAGAGAGGTTTTCATTTTGTGTGTGTGTGTGTGTGTAACTATTTAAGACTAAAATCACTGGCTTTTATAGCAAGTAGGCATTTAATTTTTAAAGAAATTTCTAAACTGTCTTCCAAGTGGCTCTTCTATTTTAAATTTCCACAAGTGATACATGAGTTCCATTTGCTCCATATCTACACTAACACCTAATATTTTTAGCCATTTTAACGTAAGCCATTGTAAAGGCACGTAGTGTTATTTCATTGTGATTAGTGACTAATGATGTTAAAACATCATGTGCTTATTTGCTCTTTGTAATATATTCTTTATATGAAGTGTGTTCAAAATATTTGGCTTTTTTGAATTACATTGCAGGTGTCCTGCACATATTCTGGGTACAAGTAATAAGTGTTTTGCAAAATGACTTCTCCTAGGCTGTGTCTTTGTTTTTCATTTTCTTAACATGTCTTCCAAAATGCAAAAGGTTTTTTTTTGTTGTTGTTGTTTTAATTTTGATGAAGTCTATTTTGTAAATTTTATTTGATTATATGATTGATTTTTTTTATGTGTCCGAAGAAATCTTTGCCAAAACCACAGTCACAGGATATTCTTCAACTTTTCTTCTAGTAGTTATACAGGCTCAGCTTATATAATTAGGTCTATAATCTATTTTGAGTTAAAATTTGTACATATAAATTTAGGGTTGAGTTTTTTTGTTTGCTTGTTTTAATCTTTTTTTTTTTTTTTTTCCAAATGGATATCTAAATGTTTCGGTACCATTTGTTAAGAAGACTGTCCTTTCACCTTTAAATTACCTTGGCATCTTTGTTGAAAATCAAATGTCTCTATATATGCTAGTCTATTTCTGGATGCCCTTTTCTGACCTATTTACCTATTCATGGTTATCATAATACCAATATTGCACTTGTCTTTACTACTATAGATTTATAATAAATTTTGAATCATGTAATCATTTATTATGATCCTCCAGCTTTCTTCTTCTCAAAATCATTTTGGCAATTCTCGATCTTTTGTATGCCACTATTTAGAATCAGAATTATGAATTTCCACAAAAAGGCCTATTGAGATGTTGATTGGGATTATGTTGAATCTTTAGATCAATTCGGAGAAAATGTCTTCTTAACACTGTTGAATCATTCTATCCAAAAATGTGGCTGTGTTAATCAGCTCTGACTGCCATAACAGAATACGACAGACTGGGTGGCTTAAACAACAGAAATTTCTTTTCTCTCAGTTCTGGAGGCTCAAAGACCAACATCAAAATGACGGCAGATTTGATTTTCAGTAATGCCTCTCTTTTTGGCTTGTAGCTGGTCACTTTCTTGCTATGTCCTCACATGGCCTTTCCTTTGTGTGCACGTTTAGGGTGAGGATGGGAGAAAGATGAGAGAG
>NW_017731496.1:3240112-3251770 GCF_001890085.2 Hipposideros armiger | reverse complement strand
AGAGGAAGAGGAGAGGAGAGGAGAAGAGAAAAGAGAAGAAGAGAAGAGAAGAGAGAGAGAGTTCTGTTGTCTTTTTCTCTTCTTATAAGGCAGCCGTCCCATTGGATTAGGGCCTCAACCTACCAGCCTATCAAATTATTCAAACAAGCCAATCACATCTTTCCATTGGAACCAGAGGTCACTCCACCCTCTTGTTACTACAAAGTTTATCTCCCACAGCCCTTGCTTATTTACTCAGTTCCCAAGTGCCATCCCCATGTAGTTCTGCATGGCATGCTATGTCCTCCTCCCGTGTGCTGTGAGTGTATGTGACTAATAAACTACTGTCTATCTTATCTTTATGGTGTCAGATGTGGTATGTTGGGCCTCCTATAACCCTAGGGTAAGAATCCCTCGCTCACTAATGGGGTAAAGAGGAGGTGATCAAAATAAATATAGTAGATAGTTGATTTTATCATCTCCTCTTTGTGTGGAAGAATAATATATAAGGTTATACTTATATATTTGTCCTATCTTCATTTTTCCTCTCTCTGGTTTTTATTTTCTGGCACCAGGAATTCTTAATGGTAGAGAACAATTGTTGTTCGAAGCAAAATTGCTTCCCGGTGATTTGTGAAAGCCTGAGCCACATAGTTGAAGAGGGGATGGGGTGCAAGAATATAACAGTATTTGGAGGACACAGCAAGGGTTGAAAGAGAGATACTGTCTTCAGAGCCAATGGCTTTAAAGTTTACCTAAGGACTCTGAAACTTTCTCTGATTGCCAACCTTGGAAAATATTTCATCCCATGCTCTTTTATTATAGCATGGGAGCAGCAGGCATTGGTTCAGATGAACTATGAGGTTTTAGGGCAGTATGGAGAGGGGTCTTTTTCCATAATTGAGGTTTCCACTGACCTAATATAATAACTAAGGGTGAGATTTAAATTGATTTAAGGAAAGTAAAGAGATGTGAATTTATTTATTTATTTATTTAAAATCTTTTTTAAAGATTTTTATTGGGGAATTGGGGGGATGGGAACAGTGCTAAGGAATTGGGGGAAGGGGAACAGACAAGTTGCTGTCNGCGGCTGCTGGCCGCTCACGCTGGCTGCTGGCTACACACGGTAGCCCATGGCAACCCACTGCAGCTTCACTGCAGCCTATGCCATCGTCGCTGGCGACTCATGGCAGCCCAGCTCCAGGTTGAGCTGTTGTTCAGCATCTTAGCTGTAGAGAGCAGTGTCACTGGTCTTCATATGTGGGATCCGAACCGGGGCCCTCTGGCATCCCAAGCCAGCTCTTAACCATCGCGCCACTCGGCCAGCCCATGAATTTCTTTAAAATATATTAGTTTATATCTACAATTGCCAGAACTGTTTCACGTGTTTAGACTGAGTGATGAATAAGTGGTCAATGGCCATTATGAGTGAACATCTTACAGCTCTACAGAAATGACAACACAATCAAAGAAACCCTTGGTGTTACCAGAGAGAGAGATTATGTATCCATGTGTTTCTTTTCAGTGAATACAAGCCTGGAAAATGATGGGGGGACAATTCACTACTGCAGTAAATGAATAAAGTAGTATTTTGCAAGGTGAGATGATCTGCCCAGACCCCTACAAACTGAGATCCAAAATTGGTGACGCATAGTGTATCTCTGTTACCACAGGTATTGTTTCTTTATGAGTGTGAAAACTTCTCTGGTTCAAGTGACAGGTGGTTGAAAATATTACTTTTGTTTCTGGTGAAGAGTAGAAGGCCTGGACAGAGGAGAATGTTCAGACTCTCTGTCCAGAGTCTAATCTCCATGGAAGCCAAGTCTGCTAGTCAACGTGGACAGTTGCTGTTTGTCATTACTTTGAGACGCTTCTTTCCTGGTTTTGAAAAATCAAACAGCTAAAAAAAAGCTAACTAAGCAATCTAGAAAGCCCTGGGAGACGCCAAAGACAGTGCTTCTCTCTCTTCTATCTCTTATGGCTTTCCACATCTGAGTAGGATTAGAGATTGTGAGTGATCAATTAACTACTATATTATAAAAAGAAAACTGGACTGATATTTTAGGTTTCAAAGCCAATATGAAATTTATCAAAGAATGAGGTCCAAGCAGTAACAGCCATTTGATGAATTCCCTGTCTTTAATTATAAATTGTCTGCAATGTTTTTGAGTAGGAAAGACCACTTTTGCTACTCACCATTCCCTGTTCCTCCATCACCTCATGTAAAGTAATATTTTTCATATTCCCTGAAATCTTTCCAGACTGAGGCTCATCAGATTGTAATCTTTGATAATCTTTACACAAGTGTGAATAAAATATGACAATTAAGAGGGATGATCTAAAAATCTTATATTTGATAAGTCTTTTATCAATTTTTAAGTTTAAAAGGAGTTATAAATGCATAAAAAATTTAAGTGCAAAATTTGAAATACATAAAGTCTTCAAATTATTATGTTTTATGGCTGCAAGATAATTTAGAGTTCATAGTTGTAGTGAAATAAACACTAAGTGAGGAGTCAAAAGACATGGATTTATGTCCTGGTTCACCAATTCCCATCACTGTGATCTTAAGTGTATTTTCTATGAGATTCGTTTTCTGCATCTGTACAACAGAAATTCAGCCCTTTCTAGTCTCACATGTTACTATGGGGATCCAAGAAGACAACGAATGTGAAGATGCTCTGTAATTATTGAAGCCGCCTATAGAGTTAGTTGTTATTATCCACTCCGAACCTGTCTTTTTCAGCATGAAGAAACCAAAGCCCTGGTTTTTTACTCATCTAAAGTCAAATTAAAGCTCTCAGAAATGGACAGTTTTAGAATATTTTACAAGCACCCTAGTAAGCCCCCTAAATATTCTCCACTCTAGGTTATATATTCTTGCCTCTATACCAAGTTCCTCTGTTTACGTAAAAAGTAAATAAGATGTCTGTCACTGTTACAGTGATTAAGTAAGTCTTTCATACCATGATTGTTTCCAGTTGTGCACTTGCAGCTACTACAGGAAGGAATTTTAAGGGACATATGCAGTTTTTAGTTGCAGGCATAAACACACTAATTCCCTAGGCTCCCTGAATATAGCAAAGTCATAATAAAATATGGGAGATGCCATTGCTATGATTTTATGCCATATTTAAAAGGGGTTCTTTTGTTGTTGTTTACTTTGTTTAACAGAGGAAGATCTCAACTCTTTACTGTTAAACCTACAATACTTAGAATATAATAAGGTTCAGTGGATATTTGTTGAAGAAATGAAGTCTGGCTTTTATAAGAACTAAACAAGTTACTATTAAAAGTCATTTATGTGTATTTGGAAAGGATGTGGTTGATAGATTCAAATATATTGTGTATCTACAATTTTATGAATAATGCCGAGAGATGTGCAGGAAAAACAAAAAACATTCTTTCTTAGGTTTTTCTTTCTTGGTGTCCAGGCAGGTAGAAGATGGAGTGGGGTGAGGAATGACAGTAAGGAATGAGGAGAATTCAAGTTTTTTAGTAACAAAGGGCAAAACTTTACCCTTTAAGCCTCAGATAGCAAAGGATTCCTGAATGAGGTAGAACATATGTCATTACTAAAATTGGTAGTAGAAAAAATTATAGGAGATTGTTTCTGAGACCAGGTGTTTAACCACAGAAAATATAAGGGCTAAAGCTATGAAGAAGACCTAAAAATAAGAGTTTTCCAAATGTTTTTTATATATGAAAGTTGTTCTATTCTTTACATGAATTTTCTTTCCATCAATACAAAAAGGAAAAACAACACTAAGTTACTTTCTTGGTTTCATGTTTTTGAAAAGGCCTCATGTGATAAAGAGTATGGACTTTGAAATCAAATTCTGGCTCAACTGGTTACTTAACCTCTTGGAAACTCAGTTGCTTCATCTCTAAAATGCAGATAATAATAATGAAATAGATAAATAAGTAAGTGCCCACCCTAGTGGCTTGACATGTAGTTTTTTTCTTTTCTCCCTTTCTTCTTCCTTCTCTTCTGATGGTCTTCCATACTTTTCTTCCTCCCTCTTCTTTTTTTCTTTCCTTCCTTCCTTGAGGGAAAAGCCTTATGTACTTAGAAACGTCATATATACTCTGTGAGTACTATGGGAAAATTTGATTTAATTATAAATTTTCAAGTGCCAAGGTCTCTACTGTTCTCTTGGGTCTCCCTTAATGGAGAAGCAAAAGCAATATGTGCTGTGGCGGCCCCTTAACAATATTTTGAGTAGGATTTATTCCCATGAAACGAAGAGGCATAGGTAAATAATATCATGCTAAATTGAATGTAGGCAAACATCCTATAGTATAATACAAAGAACAATTTCTGTGGCCAGGTGAGGAAGAAGAAAGATCGATTCTACTTAACTGGTTGCAGTTCAGAGAACTGGGACTGCCAGGAAAAGGCCATCTTTCTGGGAAATCTGCTGCTGCGGCAGAATGAGGGAGGCAATTTTCACAGAACTCCTGTATACCATCTCTCTGTTTCAGCCTACAGTCTCATCTGTGAACCACACTTATAAATAAAATAAGATAAATTGTTATGTTAAGGAGGTGCTGGATACTGGAAGAAGACATATTCACTTCCAAAGAGTTTTTTTTTTTTTTCCCCCTCTGACTTCTTGAGAATGTACATTTGCTCAGTCTCTAATTCTTGAATCTTACCCAATTCGGGAGCAGGATATTTACAAGATATCACAAAATGAAGACATCCCAGTAGAGAAGAGAGCAGATATAATCCTAGAGAGAGAATTTCTTCAATTTTACCTTCATTTTCCTGTTCTGTCTCCAAATCCCACACTATTGGTCACAACAGCTTCGAATTAAAGAGAAACTTGAGAAACTTCTGTTATGTTAAAACTGTAATTAAAAATGGAAAGTGTGACTTTTGTGCTTGGTTCGTTTCTTATCTCTGCTATAAAACTACTTCACTATTTCCTCAGACCTACCAACCCACGGATGTATCATGATTCTTCCAAGGGAAAATTACAGTGCTCAGAGAGTACATGGTTGGGGGGATATTAAGAGATACGAAAGTACTTAACGAAAACACTTTAGTAAGAGTTTGAGATCTCACAAAGCATGCAGACCCAGTGTACTGAGATCCCATTATTGGGGAAAAAATGAAGTTCACATACATAGGCCTTCTCTGCCAACCTAGGCTGCTTTTTGGACTATCCGTTTTTGTACCCCCCAAAACTAACAGCATGGAAGACAATAGTGGCATGAAGAAAATATTCATAGTTTCCTCTCACATAAGTTTTATTTCTTTCCTTCTGCTTTAATATTCAAGCATGCATAAAATTGTTTTGGAGCCCAGATGGCGGTGCCAGCTTTCCATGGGGCATTGTAACAGGATCCTGTGTACCTTATAAACACACAGGTATGGGGATAGAGATACAGGGGACCCACATAAACAGATGTTTCTGGCTTAAGGGTCATCGCTCAACTTGCTGGTATCACAATCCTATTTTGTAAAATGAATCCAAATGCAAATCATGGAAGTTTCAACACTGTTAATATTCTGGTGGTAGACGAATTGGCAGCGTGCGGCATCTGGTTAACTTGAAGAGAAGCTAGCAGCTATACTTCTCATTAAGTGGGTGCGACTTGACTTGCCACGGGGCTGGCATGCATTTTTAAAGTTGAGTTACTTTCATAACAAACGCCAGATGCCAGCTGGCTTTATAAACATGAGCCAGGTTTCAAATAAATTAAACTTGGAAATATTAATGTGCCACATTGGAAACTCTGTGTTCTACCCATTTAGCTTTCCAAAGCTACACACATACAGTTGAAGGAATGAATTCCTGGGGCTCTGGTGTGGGGAGAGTGGAGGGAGAGCTGGAGGTGGGGGTTGGAGGGCGGTGATTTGACAGGAATGGACCTGTATCCTGCAAGTCAAAGAGGCGGGGGTGCAAAGAGGGAGTTGTTTTCCAATTTCAATAATAATAATAATAATAATAATAATAATAATAATAATAATAATAAAAGACTTTGTACTCCTACAGGATTATTGTAATGAAACAAGGAGTCTTTATCTCCTATTTCTCTCAACGTTATGTAATAGTGGACTGGAACCTATGAGACATGAGTAGTAGACAAATGATAGGAACGCTCCCCCTTTCTAGACCTCTGTTTGCTGCCACATGCAATATGAGCATAGTAATTTCTCTTACCCTACATGTACTTAGTAAACCGTAAGGATTAAACTGAGAAAAAAAAATTGTGACGGTTTTATCACTCTGACGTTTCTCTGGAAAGCTTTAGGGATGCCACCTGCTCCCTGTGAATATCTGTTTGCTTCCATTACTATAAATGTTTTGGAATGTATTTATATTGTTATCCTTTAATTTTAAATTGCTGCCTAAATGAGGTAATGTATAAGCTCATCATTGAACTTGAGTACATATATCTTGTGCTTGTTTTTCATGTGTTGAAATATTGAATAAACACTCATTATTTAAAGTGGAATTTTACTGCATAGGAAAGAGATCAAATATTTGTAAATAAAATTATTCTTCATAAAATGGTACACTAAGTGTATTCCATATATGGTATAGTATTTGAAGACCTCAACTAATCCATGATTCAGTTCTGATTTTGCATTTTGTGTTTGGATGACCTAGAAAAAGTTGTTGAAGTACTCTGAACCTCAGTTACCATATCCATAAAATGGGGCTATGTTCTGAGGTTAAAAAACATAATGCATGTAAAATATTTAGTATAATTCTTGACTCATAGAAAACTATAAATGTTCGACTTTAATACTGGCCGTTATTTAGAAGACTGTGTTCCCTTAAACTTTCAAAAACACTCTGATTTGGCCAACTGGATTCAATTGAATAAAATATATAAAAAGCATGATGGATTTGTGCAAGGAAAAAGAGAATTGATAAATATTTTAATCGAATATTTATCAGCTCTGTTTATCTAGTCTGCTTAATACCATGCTTTAGGGTTACAAAGATGAATAGGACATGGTCATTGAATAAACAAGTTCAGTGTACTTGGGGACATGGCATGAGGATCAGTGACTTTGCAGTGCAACTAGTGTTCTGACGGATTTTAATGGAATTTCAGAGAAGACACACCTGAGTCTGAGTCAGCAACATTGTGAGGGAGGTGTAGGAATTAAGTGTCCAGAAAGACTTCTTAGGTTAGAGGATACTTGAGCTGAGTCTTGGTGGTGGGAAGCGGTGGAGGATGATTTCTAGGTAGAAAAATAAGATGAACCAAGATGCAGAGGCCTGAAAAAGTCTGGCAAGTTCATTGATATAACTAGGTGTCAGTATGCCTAGTGGAAAGTATCGCTTTGGAAATGTGGTAAGAGAATGGGTTCAGGAAAAGGGACACATAATAGATGTGGGCTTGATCTTGAAGGCAGACTTTGGCAAGATGATTCTGGTAGTGAATGAATGAAGAGAAGGGGGTAGGGGAGCATGGCAGAGGTAAAATAACAAAACAAAACAACAACCCAATATGGATGTTGTTGCTGTAATTCAGGCAAAAGTGATGATGACATGAACTTAGGTGATTGCAGATGAGGTGAAAATAAGTGGCAGAGAAAAGAAAGATTAGGGTGGTGGAACCGACTGGCATGTGAGGAAGAATGTAGGATAAAAGATGAGATAAATTTCTGCCATGGGCAACTGAAGGCACAGAATAACACAACCGTTTCTTAACATCCTTTAGCAATTCTTTTCTGATTTCTTCTATCATCTCCATAATCGACTTAGTACCTGAAGCTTTAAAGGCATTGTGTCTTAAAGCAACTTCCAAGAAAACCTGCACCACTCAGATCCATAAATCTGAGTAACATCTTATTTCATCCATCCACTCCTAGATACATTGGTGATCTCCCCTCCACATTATAATTCAATTTGATCATTCCTTCACATAAAGTACATCTAAACCAAATGGAATGTTTGGGGTAAAAATACATATTCTACAATACTAAGCCTGAATTTCAGGATGTAGGTAAAAGCTTTCAGGTTGGCATGATACAATACCTGACCTTAATCTTATTTCATGTCTCTGGACCTCAGTCTCCTCATTTATAAAATAAATATACATTGGTCTAGAAATTTGTTCTTAACTACTGAGGCATAGAAAACTCTTTGAGGACCGGCTGAGTGGCTCAGTTGGTTAAGAGCTCGCTCAAGAGTTTGAGCTCTGAGCAACAGCGGTTCGAGTCCTGGCCCGAGCTGAGCAGCTGCTGAGCTGCCAACAGGTGGCAGGATGGCTCAGCTAAAAAAAATAATAATAATAATCTCTTTGAGAATGTGCCTTCATTTTCCAGAAAAAAACGAACATGCCTAATATATAAACAAAACCATTCAATTTCAGAGGGGATTCTGGAGCCTTCTTAAAGTCTGTTCATGAATCCCAAAATAAAAACCTTAGAGCTAGTTAATCTATGACGTCCCTCCTAGCAATCTATGTTAGGGAGGATATGTAAGCATATGAAGACAGAAATCCAAGCACTAGGAGAGACAGAGACAGAGAATGAGTGGAGGAAACTGTGATCCTACTCCTATCATGTTTATTATTATTATTAATGGCATAATAATATATTCTGCATTATTAATTATATCATGTGACCGTATTGCCCCATGTATAAGACTCACCCTTTTTTGAAAAATTTGGGTTCTAAAAACTGGGTGCGTCTTATACAGTGGTTGTATGAGTGCAAAAACGAGTGTGAAAAAAGCGGGAAATGCAAGTAAAAAAATTCTACAACCACTGTATAGGATGCACCCAGTTTTTAGACCCCAAATTTTTCAAAAAAGGGTGCATCTTATACATGGGGAAATACGGTAATTATAGCTATTGCCTTGATTTATTTAGTACACTGAATTCTAATGCAAAATGTGCAGTCAGGTTAACTTAAGTCTTCATGGTGGGGTCAATTACTTATGTGCCTCTTTCTTTAATTTATGTCTTAAGGTAAACTCTATTTCTCATATCTAAATTAAAACCTAAGCCAACCCATCCAAACAATACCTTCCTTTCTATGACAAGGTTCCTTTTCTCCACTCAGATATGCATATTGTTTTAATAACATCTCAAACAACAGCACCCAGAGATGATGTGGCAGGTTTTACTGGGCCAGAAGCATGCTGGATGTGTAAAGAAAGATGTTGAAAGGTGTTTTTGCATTTTGTTTTCTGACTTGATTCATCTGTCCTTAGGCGTTATTACTTTAGTGACAATAATTGTAACTGTCAGGTTGGAAAATGGTCAGTTTTTGGTAATGCCAGAGAACTTTGAGTTAGTTTTTATGAAGAGAAGATGGAGTAATTAGAAAGTATGCCTTACATGTACACTTGTGTTTTCATTATTGCTTAGAAAATAACAACGTGCATTTATTTTTCCTTCCAAAGCATCTAGTTATGAATCACTTTCCAACTTGGGAATTTTCAAAATTGAACCACTTTTAAACAACTCATATCAAGTTCTTATTTGGTTATTTCTTTGGTAGTCTTAAGCTCTCATCCTTGCTGTAAATCTAAAGTTAGTTGCAACTTTGATGTGATATTTGACTCTGAAATAAATGTCATAAACAAATATAGTGACAGAATTATGTATGAATTTCAGAAGTTATATTTAGTACAAGGTTTCTATCAGCTGTTTTAGTAAACTTAATATATTGTGGTTTTTGGTTTAGAATGGAAAATGCACTTGGTTTCTCAGGATCCCTAGGATTTAAAATAGTCAGTGAATCAACAAAACAAACAAAGCAAGAAAAATCACATTTATGAGGAAAGCACAATATATTTAAAAATGTAAGAATCACCAAGAAAATGAAAATTATTTCTAAATAGAGCTTTATATTCAATTATTCTAATTTGAGGTCCAAAAATAAGCCATGCAATACATTAACAATTTTTTATTCTGAAGATGTATGTGATTGGCTTTGAAGAATAGTAAAGGTAAAATTTTGCAAACACCTGAATCCTATCAGTACTGGAAGGAATAAACTTAGTGGTTAACAGCTGTAGAGTCAGGTAGAAATGGGCTTCATCTGCTATCCAGTGAAAGTGGGTACGTTACTTAATCAGAGTCTCAATTATCTTAACTGTAAAACGGAGATAATGTTCCTTCTTCTTTTTTTTTTTTTAAAGATTTTTATTGGGGAATTGGAGGGATGGGAACAGTACTGGGGAATTGGGAGAAGGGGAACAGACAAGTTGCTGTCCTTTTGTTCTTCAGTCTAGTTGTGGAGGAGGTTGCTTCACTGGCCCGAGTTGGCANCCTCATTTGTTCAAAACTTAATTGGGTGTAGGAAAAACTGTTGGTTAATTTTTGCAAGTCATGTGCTTAAGCTCCCTTTATTACTGTATACATATAAAGCTTAAAAATATATATTCATGACAAATGAATACTGAAATTAATTGTGCATACATGTGATTAAAATATACCTACAAAGACTATATACGTGTATGTGGTAGGCAGAGTATGAATGACAATTTTAGGAAAGCTACATTTGTGTTGTGGTTAATACTTTTTCTACAGAATTAGAAAAATTAATGTAATGAGATATTGAGCTTTTAATCTGTTTGTGGGTTACTTATATGAAAATATTAGCTTCATCCTAATGAGAATAATTTAGATACATTTATATTAAAGAATGTTGACCAATTAGAAAGAAAGTTTAGTGCTATATAAATTTAGGGTACTTTTTATTGTACAAAGAGACTTCATTGCAATGACATAAGAGTATGCTCATTTTGAGAAGTCTCAACCTCTCCTGACCCATGTCACCACCTCCATGCTGTCACCTTGCGATGTCCCGCCTACCCACTCCTCCCTGTTCTGTACCATATATTTAACTCACCCTGGATGTCTTCACTTAAATGTACCAGATAAACCTTTATCCATTAGGCATAGGGCTAGGAACTTAGAGATCTTTCTGAATTTTGGGAAGGCTTGAGACTGGAATAAAAATGTCACCAAGGTACAAAACAGAAAAATGCAATATCAGAACAATATAGGGCATGAAGTCCATTATCCCAGTAGCTACAAACCAAATACATAGTTTTGGGTGAGTTGTATTTGATGTGAAATGAGTACATTTAACATTTTTTGTTATAATGTAGACTATGATTTCCAAAAGTAAGATGGTCTAGTACTGATAAATGGCCTTAAGTGGCCTGTGCTCAAACCCAAAATAGTTAAACAACTCTCAACTTCCTCCTTCACAACATTCTCCTCATTGTTCCCCAACATGGCGCCACTGCAGCCTGGTCTTCAGAACCAGAAAACTAGAGTCACACTCCCTCTTCCATTTAAATATTCGCTTTTAATTTCCTCAGAACACAGTGCCTTCCTTCCACTCTCCCTGATCCTTCTCATTTTTCTTAACTGAGCAGGACTCGAGGTTTCTAGCCTCCATCCCCTTTGCCCTAGTCATTTTCGTATTTTACGATGTACAAATAACACTCGGGGTGCTTTTTGAAAACATGGATTTCTAGGATCCATCTACCAGGTAGAGTGTGATTCCATTCATTTTTGGGTGCAGCTTGTTTGTCTTTTAAGAAGCTCTTTTGGGTAATTTTGACTGTACTTTGATAAACACTGAAAAATTCCTTGTCCAAAGAGTAACTAGGACATTTTTTTTCTTTTTTTTTGTAGAACACATGTTTCATTCTTGTGGTTTAAAATAATTCATTGCATTTACAT
>NW_017731496.1:3232015-3240000 GCF_001890085.2 Hipposideros armiger | reverse complement strand
TGCTCCCTCCATCTCCATCTACTTCTTTCTGGTTTTGCTCTGCCGAAACCTACATAGCCAGTGCCCTGTGTTAAATTTATGTTTTGGAACTACTTGTGCTTTTGTTTTCCTTACTAAACCAAGGCTCATAGACTGCCATTATCACTTTCTCTTCCAGTTAGGCTGAAGCTTTTGCAGAATTACTTTGCTGGAAGGTAATGCCATTTATTTGTCTGCAACTGTGAATAGGAATAGGGGAGCAAAACTAGAAACTAGAGGATGTTTTGTGGATGTGACCTTCTCAGCATCACCTTACTCTTTAAGTATGGTGACTTTGCAGGAAATAAGAAATCCGTGTACTCTGTGCATATAAATTCCACAGCAAATGGCAGCCAAATATTAGATGTAAGGTTGGTATTTATTCTTATAGTCTGAGGTTGACTTTTCAAAAATTCAAATTGAATGTTTTCCACAAAATGCTTATTTTCAAGTCTATAACATGTGGTTTCTTAGTAGAATGATAATTAAAGTGTCTAGAAGGCTTTTCAACTCTTCCTAAGTTGGATCCCTATGCCTAACCATATTGTTTTATGAAGTTGAAGTCTGAGGGCGTTATAAAAATTAGGTTTCAAAATTTGACCATAAAAAATGCACCACTTCAAGACAAGAATCAATGATTTGTGAGGCACTGACAATTGAGCTTGAAATTTACAAACTATTACCCCTATTTTTGAATAACCCATTCCAGGGCTTCACTTCACACTATTTTAAAAATCTAATTTCACTTAAATTTATAAATACCAAAGCCCTTCCCACTGCGTATAGAAGGAATCTCGCACACAAAGGGAGAGCAAATTCTAAAACTAATCCTTGAATGTAAGTTCACCTCTGGTGCTGTTTTCCAACCTTAAAAATTTACATGCATCTTTCTATTTCTGCTGGACAAATGAGAATAAGGGAATCATAACAAAATGCTATTTGTGGGTGAGTGTTGGGAAAAGCACAGAAAACATGGGAGTTACTGACGCTGGTACCTACTTCCCTCTTTTCACAGAGCCATCCAAAAATAGCATGCATGAGGGCATCTCTCCAAAGGGAAGTATTTGTGAAGGCATTCTGGAATTCTATCCAAGTTCATGAGAATATTTAAAGATGGAGGATTTCAACACTAAATCTTCTGAATTCCCAAACATTGTACTTGGGATAAAAACTTTCACGCCATAAAAGTTACAACTTTAAAAATAGTGGTATGAAAGTTAGGACCAAAGGACAAAAGATAGCCTAACTTGGGTCAGCGGCAAGAAACAACATTAGGACTTGCAAGGGTGATAAAATTAATGAAATCTCATTGGATGCTTCAAAATAAATCAATGGAGAACCACCACTGAGATCATTAAAACCTTCCATAGTGGTTACCTTGTTCCTGGAAACTTGAGCAAGTCAAAACTAAGAAGCCAAAAAGTGAGAGGGACCTTGATCTATCGGTTCCTTCTCTGAGAGTAGCAGCTATGCTGTCATAGTTTAGGTTTTGGACATGGGCTAACTAGCGTAAAAAGTAAAATCCTACACATCTGCCATTCTCCCTTGCCCCTGAGACCCCTTGTTCTACATTATATGAACTAATTCTTGCTGGGGATGTCTGGGGAATATTTCACAGAGGTGGTTGTATTTTAAATTGATCTTTAAAAACACAGAGAACTTGGACAATATGAGAAGAGAAAAAGGCAACTCAAACAGCACACACTTAAAGGGAAACATGAATGCAACACTTGAATGAGAAGATAACACAGACATCTCTGAAACAAGGAGAGAAAGAGGATAGATAATGCTTAGTTTCTTATTTGGCAGGAAGGGCATGGAATTTGGGACAAATAGATAAACCAAGGAGTCTGTCAAGGGAATGTTAACAGGGAAACGATGAAAATTTGGTGGTCACTTTGTGTGTTAGTGGGGTTAAGGTAAGGAACAAAAGTATCTACTGGATTAGACGCAGTTCTTGAAGAAGGATATTCCAGATAAATTACTCCTTTTTGGTACTGGTCAGTTGTATTCTTTGTAAAGCAATAAACATGATGCAATGTGACAGAAGGAGGATGGAAATTATAAGCCAAGGACCAGAGAATGCAAACGGTACTTGACATCAAGTAACTTGCCTGTATATATCTCCAGAAGATTCTGGGTTTATCAAAAGGTAAGAAAAACTGTTTTTTGAAAATGGACGTGAAAGAATATTTTAGTCTGATCATCAAAACTCACCAAGAAAAGTGGCTTCTCAGATAAGGCCCTCTTACCTTGAATATTCTAATACTCAAATGTATGCCCTACCTCATATGTTTTTTGAAGACAGGAACCGTTTATAGTCCCATTTTATTTTCCAAGTCAACAGTGATCATTCTGAATGGTTATGCAATTTACCTTTTGTGCCCAGTGAACTTCAAGGAATTTAAAATGTGTCTCAGGCACATACTTGTAAATTCGTAATTATAACCCAGAAAAATAAAGATCTCAACAGGTGAATATTTTTTTTAATGTAATCTGCATGTCCCACCCAGCATTTTATAAATCCTGGCATGCCATGAAAACAGAACATTCCTTCAACACCCTTTTCTGGTTGATATTTTTTTGGTTTTTCATTTAAATTCAGAAGAAATTATCTTAATGATCTGAAGGAATTGTACTCCCTCTTCTTTTGGGTCGCAACAAACACAAATCATTTCTTTTCCATGGGAAAAAACCAAGACAGGTTTTCCCCTGGTCAGTGAATCTAAATAACTCTAATTTTTAGCTATTTTGCTATGTTCTCTTAAATCAAACATGTTGTTTGTCACTAAAATTAACCATTACTTATCATTGCATTGACTAAACCCATAAACCTGGCATAAATCTAAGCTAAAGCAAATTGAATAAAAGCTAATTTAACTGTGTCATCTTTTTTTCTGAGAAAAATAAAACAAAACAAATTGTTCCCTATTGGGAAAACTAATTTGGTTTCCCCATGAACCCTCTCTTTTTCTAGCCTAATCTCTCTGCCTCAGAGATACTCGTATTTCATTCAACGCATACTTGCATAGTCTAATTTGTCTTTTATTTTCTTTTTAATGCTATATACCTAGGTAATATTGAATCCCACTATTTTTTCCTCCACTGTTTTTTTTTTTTTCCACATGCGTTTAAGTGCTTTTTAAAGCAGTAATAAAGGGCTAGGGTTTTATTTTTGTGTATGGTTGGACATATAAAATTCTATCACAGAATTTTTGTATGTTTTTATTTCTCCATATTCAATGCAATTTGTCCAACTCACTAATGCTGCCATCTAATTTCAGAACTCATCTAATAATAAAGCTTTTCCTTAATACAAATAAGTATTCCCACAAATACATAAAAGTGAATGAAAACCTAGCATATTTGTTCCTCTTTCTGCCTAGGTAGTTACAAATCTATTCGAAGGTTTCTAGGTTGGGACCAAAAGAACTAGGCCAGGTATTAGGAGTGCAGAGACTAAGGACCTAGCTCTTGGCCCTGACATCAGTGTCTTTGCATCGCATTAATATTTCAGCTGTTACAGGAAGGCAATGGACTGAGTTAGTTAATGTTCTGCCTCCATGAAGGATTTCCTTCTGTCAGTGGAATCACTGTGAGCACCCTCTCACTTTCCTCTCGGTGCTCTGGCAGTAACAGACTAGCCACTTCAGCAAGTCCTTGGAAACTGTGAACATCAACGAAGGTTAATAAAACCCTTTAAGAGCTTTCAATGAAAGGTATGATTGAAGAATTAAGTGTTTATATGGCTCAGTCAGGCAGGAGTTGTGAGTTGTCATTTGGTATATTTCCCACCTATCCTGTTTTGCTCCAAGGACTAGTACTAAGGAAATCTCATTGGTTGTTACAAATCAAACTAGAAATGTCATAGAAAACATCTTGGTATCTTGAGTGGTTATTGAACTCATGGAATCTTCCTCNTGCTTATCTGCAGTTTTCTCTCTTCATGCAGTGACTCAGGCCCCACCATTACATGCCCCTTCTCAAGTGTGCCTTCTCAGTTGTCCACAATCTCTCTGTTTCTTAGTATATGCATAATTCTCAGGAAACAGAATCTGACTCTGTACCAGATAAGTATTAATATCATTTTGACTGATTGAGAGTCATTTGCCTATCATTCATCCAATTAGCGGTGGCCAGAATGAAAGTGGATGGAACTTTCCACCACTTTCTGTGGGATGTTCATCCCACAGAAGCTGAGGTCTAGAGAGATTTCCTGAGAAGAGAGTGTGGGGGAGGGCAGCCACTTCAAAATATACTCACATTTATGTATGTTGAGTCTTATGCAAGTTTCTCCATTTGGGGCTTGTGGCACTTCCAATCTGAGCTGAATATTCTCTAGGACCATTTTCTTAATGGATGTTGTGGTCTCCTATCCATTTCCATTCTCTAGAGTTATGTTCTGCTGTTCCAGGAACTTCAACCAGGGATCAAGAGAATGAGAATGGGATTGTCCTCCCCTGAGAAGACTAGTTCCCTGAGGGGGTGTTTCAGATTTCAAAAAGCTGTCCAGCAACACGTGCTTCTCCCTAATATTAACCTCTGCATTACCTTCCCTTGGTTTAGATGCTAGACAAAGAAGTGAACTTCCTGCTTTAGGTTTTAATACTATGGCAGTTGCACTGGGCGTGGGGTGATGCCTGACTCCAGGAGCCTGGGCAGAGGCCCCAGCGTTGGTGGTTCCAGATGGACATGACATCTCTTCAGCAATCCAGGAGCGACTGTGACAAATGTCTCCAACAGCGTGGCAGTAGGTGCAGACTAATGGGCTCCAGCCCAGGGGTTTTATTAGCTTTGTGTCACAGGCTGTCATCCTCTCTTCCTTCCTGTTTCTACTGCTCCCTCCATCTCCATCTACTTCTTTCTGGTTTTGCTCTGCCGAAACCTACATAGCCAGTGCCCTGTGTTAAATTTATGTTTTGGAACTACTTGTGCTGTTGTTTTCCTTACTAAACCAAGGCTCATACACTGCCATTATCACTTTCTCTTCCAGTTAGGCTGAAGCTTTTGCAGAATTACTTTGCTGGAAGGTAATGCCATTTATTTGTCTGCAACTGNTGGCTACACACGGTAGCCCATGGCCACCCACTGCAGCAGGGGCTGCAGGGGCTGCAACGAACGCCGTCGCCGGGGACTCAAGGCAGCCCAGTTCCAGGTTGAGTTGTTGTTCAGCATCTTAGCTATAGAGGGCAGTGTCACTGGCCCCCACGTGGGATCTGAACTGGGTCCCTCTGGCATCCCAAGCCAGCTCTTAAGCATCGCGCCACTAGGCCGGCCTCGATAATGTTCCTTCTTTATGAGACTGTTTTAAAGATTAAATGAGATGATGTGCACCACCCTGCTTTAATGTCTCTATGGGACTTGAAATGCTGTTGGAATGGTCTGCTTGCTTCTCTCATCCCTTACAGGATGTAAATTCCATACCCACAGAGACTTTGGCTACCTTATTCGCCATTGCATTTACTAGAACAGTACATACACATTGTAAATATTTTATAGATATTAAATCAATGGATTGACTTTTGATACCAGGCTAAATGGGTTTTGTGTTATTTCCTGTAGCAACGGGAGCTACTACAAGTTTTTAAATGTGGGGGGAGGTGTAGGGAGTGGTGGTAGTGAAATAAGTTATCAAGGGATATAATAAACCCACCAACAGCATATTCAATACATGTTTGGGAGACGAGGTGGGGATCACACCAGAGGGAGGAATAACTGCTTAGACTTGATGTAATATAACTTTGGAACAATAAAAGTGGGTTTCAACAATCCTCCCCCTAAAATAAGTAGTTCCATATTGAAAGCTACATTTTTTTTCTGGTATGCTACTTTGCAATGATCTCACCCTTCCTTAGATCTCACTAATATCTAAACCTTCAAACTTTTCATACTAATTAGAGAGTAAAATGGTCGCATGGGGCGAACATGACTTCTGCTGAAATGAGTCACCGCTGATGCATCAATCTTCCTACTCTTGAAGAATAGGGCAAATGCTGAAATGGCCTTTTTTGTATATATGCTGTGAAATGTGCATATCCAACCTGTTTCAGGCAGACCCTTGTTTGGTTAGGATTTGTGTGACCAAAGGACAAAGGGGCCATTTCCCATCTTGCTCTTGTGTCGTAGCCAAGGCTGAACTGCCCTTGAGAATTCAACAGAAATTCTGAATTTTGCAAAGTTATACCAAGTTCAGGGCAAGGTGAAAAACGAGCCATGATGAATCTTCTTACTTCCACAGTTTCCCTATGAAAGAGAAATATATGTAGTACTGCTTAGATACAAAGCTAAAGGTTTTCAGCTACCACAGCAGATATACGCTGATATGCAACAACAGATCTTTCTTGTTCCTACGTTTATCTGAACAGGGGACACATTTTTCCTAGTAAATGACGTAGACCACACTCTTTTAGAAAATACCTTTCTTAACCGAACCATGTGCTACCAAGTCCCTTTCATCTTTGCAAACAGTATTTTTTAAAGGTTCACAATTCACTGTATTTACACATTTTTTGTTATTCCAAAATGTGCTATATATTCCAGGTCTCATTAACATAAACAAAAGGTGGTTTCCATCTCTGAGCTCACTTATGACACCCCCACAGCAATGTTCTCCCACCCCGCAGGAATGCCCTGTCCATTGATACTTCCATCATCACCACCTCATCCTCACATCCCTCCCTGCTCAGGTTAGATTCATGGAACAGCCACAAGTCTCCTCCCCTCAAGCCATCTTCACTCCCTTGGCCCCTGCCTCTAGTATACTTATCAGAAAAAAAAAAAGAAAAAAAAAAGCCAACCCTTGTTAAACCTAATAGTCTGCTGTCCTCCTGCACCTGAACAGCCAACACTTCTGGAGATAAATCTCACGACTATACTAAATGGCCCCACCTTGAATATATGACTATAAATCTCAGCTGGCCATTCAACAATGACTGGAATACCCACTGCGTTTATATTTCCTTTCCTCACTTCCATAGATCAGTATTTTAAACTTGCCAATCTTTTGTCAGTCTCTAATATCTCCTCTCTTCTCATTCCCAGCTGATTATCGCAGCTGACTTCTCAGTTATTGTGACATATCAGCTGGGAACTATCCAACTTCTTTCCACAGAATCTCAAACCTACTTGCACATGTATCGCTTGTGCATGCACGTATAGGTAATGGACAAAGGGTCCCTTCTTCCCGCAAAGGCCTCCAACCCTGCTGGCTCCTGGATCTCATCCCCTCTCACCTCTTCATTAACTTTGTCCCTATCGTTGCCTCTCCCCACCCTCAATGTCTTTTGCATGATTTCTCCTTCTGTACAGAATCAGTTCTATGGACAAACACCCCTGAATTATTTCCTTTGCCTTGTCCTCATGGATTCTCCAGCTAAAGCTAATGTCTATGTAACGCTTCACAGAAAAATTCTTGCAATATTTATCTTCAGAGGCTTTTGTATTTTGCATCTTCCATTCTCCCTTTCATGGCTCTAGTTTGGAAGGGAGTTAAACTTATATAAATGTAAAACTTAAGTAAATTCTGCAAATCTGCCTTCCATAAAGATTATACTAACGTATATTTTCACCCCCAAATACTTATTTCCACCATATTCCTGATATATTGAAACAGTTAATAAAAACCTTTTATCTCATAGTGTGGCAAATTCTCTATGATCATTTTGGACTTAAGAAGGTTTTTAATAGGTTTAAACTAAAATTAGTAAATCTTAACATTAAAATAGCTTGATTTACTTCAAATTTTATTCTATTTGTGATTATAATATGATACTCAGGGAAGAAAACAGTAAGCTGAGTACACAATTTGTCTTCCTTTTCTTCTGTGTATTTTTGGAAATAATAGCACAAGCTAAAGAGGCAATCCTCACATATTTTCAGGCCCATACATTCCTGCATTATTCAACATGTTTCCTAAATTTATGGGTTTAGAAATTTATAAATTATTTTTTGAATAGAATGACTAATTC
>NW_017731496.1:3221928-3225208 GCF_001890085.2 Hipposideros armiger | reverse complement strand
TCTGTTTAAGTCTTTGCTTTCCATATTAGCTTATGAGCTCCTGGGCGATTGAGACTATTTATGGAATGTTTAAATAAGTAACATCTAGAATATAGCCTGGCAGCTGCTAAGTGCTCAATAAATCAAGTGAAATTGAAAAACAAAACAAAACTAGTGCCTTATATATATCCATCCATATGTGCTTAGAGGATTTACAACAAAGGAACACTGGCCGTGATCTAGGTAGGCTAGATCACGCTGAACTAACCATTTAATCCCCAAATCTCAGACGATGAGCACAATAACAGTTTATTTTTTGCTCATACTACATGGACAATGCAGGTTGGTTTAGGGCTTTGCCACATGCAACTACAGTAATACCTTGGTTTGCAAGCATAATTTGTCTGGAAACAAACTTCTCGTATTGAAAGACATCGCTTGTTTACCAAGTTAAAATGTATTAGAAATGTTTGCTCGTCTTGCAGAACATTTGCAAACCAAGTAACTCACAATCTAAGGTTTTACTGTACTAAAAACTCAAGTAGACAGATGCTCTGACATCTCAACATGAGGCCTCAAGTTTCCTTAGCGAGCTCTTGACTGTTTTAGTATGGCATCACCCATGTCACTTCTCTTCCTAACCTGTAATCCAGAACTTGTCTCACATACTGCCCAATTTTTCAGGGCTAAGAAGTGTAAGGAAGCACTTGAAGATTTGGTGAAGAGTAAATGTCTCTGCCACATGTCCTTATGTAAGAAATTTAATATCTCTCTTGAATTGAGCCCACAAATCTATGTGGAGTTACCATTCCTGAGACGGACTGTCTATATTTTTTCCAGACATGGCATAGTAAATTGAAAAATTGGCAATCAAGAAATCAGAACAGTTTCAATTTGAAACCCTTCTAAATTATTATATCTTTGAAGGATGGTCAGATAAGTTTTAAAAAAAAGAGTAATTATTGATTTCTCTGGGTATTTCTTTATTTAAAAAATGATTGGATTAACAATATCTGCCAGCTACTTTTTAATCAGTTCTATATCTTTTATTTTTTATTCAAGTTAAGTTTACTGGTTCTATTTCTTATGTTTAACTTGTATACTTTTATGTGATGAAGTATGATGTATACGCCAAGCACATCCACCAATAGGAGGGTCCTGGTGTTCTTTCAAATGTAAAAAAAAAGCTAATTCTTAGGTGTAGTGTTCTGGGAAGGGCCAATGCAAATAGAGGTCATTTCCTACAAACTAGGGATATAGTTCTTCAAAATAAACTGCTTGAATATCTGTCATCTCTACTATAACTCATATTCCATAGTTTAATTTTATTTATATTTGGGGGGCTGGGGATCTTTAATTATCAAAACTAATTTTAAATAAAATAGATTTAACTTCTTGCCTGTTAAAATACAACAGTTCCTAGGAGCTTAGGCAGCTGCAGTTATTGTGCCTAAGTTTCACCCACATCTTACTGATTAATCTATTGGTCAACAGCAGCATGATGTACCAAGTTTCAAATGATGCAAACTGGAACTAGTCGCTGTCAAAGGCATTGACAAGTGTTCTTTCAGTTGCTTAACTCTCCATTGGCTGTAATTCGAAGAATTGGTTTTTCAATTGGTAGCAGCAGTGATTTATTATAAAAATAAAGGGAATTAGGACAGCATAAACTTTAATTTATGGAGTCAACTTACTGTCATCCTTATAACACGCAAACTATTTGAGCAGAAAAGCAGACCGATACTGTGGAGGTTAATGGTGTGGATTATGGTGTGTGCCCTAGCCTTTCTGAATGAAGTGATTATTCATAATCAACCCCAAATTACAAGGGAGGCTGAGGAACAACCCAGGAAGAGGGCTTGCATGATACTACCAGCAATCTGAAATTGGAAAAGAAATATAGATTTGAAATGATACTCTCCTAAATAGAAAGACTCTCTCTAAAAAAAAAAAAGTATGATTGAACTGCCCATTTTAATGGTTATATGTGGACTATTGTACTCATCTTTTTCTTCTTTATTTTTAAAAAAAGTGGGGGAAATGTAAGATCTGGAGTTAATGTAAAGATAAATCAGAGCCTTTCTTATGGCAACGTGGCAAGTCATTTTCAGAGGCAGAAAGAAAAATCTGCGCCCTTGTTCTTAACTCATAGCTACATTTAGTTGAGCATTTTCTAATTCCATTCCAGTGTTTTCTGAAATGTAGTACGTTTTTCTCAAAGAGAAAGCTCTGTTATCAAGTAAGAGTGAATCACATTACATATTCTATTTAGAGAAATATAATGTACATTCTCTTATTCAAGAAATATTAAATGGCTCCTTTGGTAAAGAATCACAATTTTGCTTAACCCAACAAAAACAGTTTTTCTTTTTTGGTTTAGTTCATCTATTAACATTTCCCAGGGCACAGTTTTCAAATGACGCTCTGCTGTGTGCAGTAAGGTATGTTTGTGTAAGTGGTGAAGTAGGGATTACCAGCAGACCCATTTCCCATTGACTTACGGTCCTCAGGTGAGAGATATGATGTAATGGACCAGCTGTTGCAGTGAGTGATTAGATGTGGACATAGAATCAATATGTTCTTGATTCCCGTCACCTTTCCATCACTTAGTATGACTCAGTTTGTTTAAAAATCATTTTACCGCTGTATTTTCTGAACTGTCATATGGAAGTGGTACGGCCCATACTTAATGCTCAAGTAGGGCTATTGTGCGAGGGAGGTGCTATCTTGTTTAACTTGGCATTGCAAAGTAATTGACTCTCTGAACTTACACATTTATGGTACTTATCACCAAGGACCCAGGTTGTCCTCAATATGAATGTGAACTTGAGCTCATATAAAACTGCCTGCTTGCTTCTTATTTATTCAAAAAGAACTGATCATAATGTCTTTTGCAAACATTTTTTTCATTCATAAGAAGTATCATTTGAGTCAGCTATTATGTTCAGGGGGGTAGTTTCAGGAAAAAAAACGTTAGGACTCAAATATTCATTAATACAGCAGGTGGCATATGTCTTTGAATGTATTCTTACTTTTTGGCTGTCATTTTGACATGACTTTGAGGGGATAAATTTGAGTTATTTTTAATGTGGATGCCCACATCCTACGTATGAATATGGGTAAGCTGATTTGATCATTAAGTCAGCCCAGCTCCAATATAAGAAATCTTAGGGTCTGATTAAAATCCCCTAAATGGAACTAAATGTTACACCCGCCTATAACCCATCAGAAACAAACAAACAAACAAACAAACAAACAAATAAACAAACAAAAAACCTTAAAAAGACCAAGGCAGGAGTCA
>NW_017731496.1:3217290-3219595 GCF_001890085.2 Hipposideros armiger | reverse complement strand
CTTAAACCATTTATCAAAGCAGCGGGGTGAAAGAGAGATCAGTGAATTTATTTTTAAACAAAAGAGAAAGCCTCCCATATCCTTCATCTTATTTGAATGGGCATTTCCCTCCAAAATAGACATTAGTATCATATTTTCAAAGAAAATTACAGAATACTAGAGTCAGAATTTAACAGAAGTATATGAGTTACGTGGAAATCTAACTGAAGGAGCTTAAGACAAAGTCGTAAGATATATGTCATAAGGTGATGTTGACAGAGATAACATAGCAAAGGAGAAAATTTAACTATCTCTTTAAATGTGCAATTATATTATGGCGTCTTTCTGTTGCACAGCTAATTAAAAGTTGACTCCCAGCCAATTGTACATGAGACAGGTGGTTTGCCTTTGGTAAGATGCTCAAATTGTAAAGCAGGATCATGGAGATAATGGAAACAGATTGTTCTAAGTGTCACAGCAAGGTTCTACCCACTACACTGTTATTAATATTGCTTTGAAAGTGATATGTAAGAGTTTGATGTCGTTCATTATCCTTCATTGCTAGTTATTGTGTTACACATTCTTTCATCTGCTAAATAAATTTTTTTCAATCAGAAAGACTTTGTCTTTTAGTTTATCTCTATTGATTTGATGCCATGTATTTTATACTTAATATTTGTTTATTGATTAATCAAGAAAGAAAATATTTAAGCCTGTTCTCCTTGAGGATTATAAACCCAATACTTTTATTTTCCCAAATGGGGAAACTGATATTCAGAAAGATGTCAGATCCAAAACCATACTGCTAATAAGAGGGCTCTCTGCCACTGGACTGTAGGACTCCCAGAATCCAGACCTTTAGTTTTTCCACCACTCTTGATCCTCCCTTTTATTTGATACAAGAAACCTGTTTCCTGCAGCTCTGATGATCAATAGCAGATATATGAGTATGTTGCTTTGAAACTAGAGTTTTTGTTTTGTTTGGCCTTTGAATTGTTTCTAATGACCTCAAATGACCTCTAATGCTCAGGGCCAGATTGGCTTCATGGCCATTTGTTTCTTATTAAATTCTGAATGCACCTACATTCCATGAAGAGTGGTGTAAATNTTAGGTCATAAGGGCAGAGCCCTCCGGAATGTGATTACTGCCCTTATGAAATAGACCCCAGCGAGCTCTCTTGTCCTTTCTGCCACACGAGGACCCAGCTAGAAGACAGCATCCATCTATGAACCAGAAAATGGTCCCTCACCAGACATGGGATCTGCTGGACTTCTCAGCCACCAGAACCGTGAGAAATAAATTTATGTTGTTTGTAAGCCTCCCAGTCCGTGGTATTCTGTTATAGCAGCTCAAATGGACTAAGACATATTCTGAGTACTATTTGAGTATAAATAGGGGGAAAAAACATGGTCCTTTTTACATTTGCAATAGTGATAGCATAACAGATACCATTCTTTTTTCACATCCAGGGCATGTACATAATTAGGATTATATTCATAATTGAGGGAAACCAACACAACTGTTATTTTATACCCTGTACATATGTTTATGTATTAAAGAGACCTGCCAAAGGTGAAGTTGGAATCAAGCATTTACAATTTAAGACCACTAGAAAAAGAGATATTTTTTCTTCTTTTGTTTCCAAGAGAAAAGATGCAGAAAAATTTCACCTGCCTGATCACTGTAGGAAAATTTTATCAATTGCCTGGGTAATCTATTCTAGGGTTATCATATCAATGAAAGATTCATGGTTAAGAAAAACAAACAAACAAACAAACAGTGAAAAGCCTGCTGTTTTGGTGCAGAGAATAAGGACATTTATATAAGTTTTTTCTATTCTAAGAAGTGATTTACAGTTTGATAATAGAGTATGGGAGCTTAATTGTTCCCATTTTCCAACTTCTGCACAATTGAGATAAACTTCCATGCAGTACCTATTGCAGAGCTTCTTACATCAGCTAATGCGCTGTTGACAACTATTGTACAAAATAGCTGAGTTCAACTGCTTAGCATGTTTCATAACAGCATGTTTACTGTTATCCAGCCATGACGTGGAACGACATCTTAAATTATAGGGAATCTGTAATAGGAAGCAAGCAATAGACAGAAAACAATGAAAGTTTCTTGATTTGGAATTTCACTTGTATGACTAATTTCTTATATCTATTTCTTTTGTTTGGTTGCTTATTTATGTATTAATAATTTATTTGTATGCTAGGCCTTAAAGATCCAAAGAAGAGAGGCTCCTTGACCTCAAGTAGCTTCCAGTCTAGTGGGGAGCAGAGAATGTACAGTTACTGTACCATGGGAAAAGGGCTATGACTG
>NW_017731496.1:3214160-3215215 GCF_001890085.2 Hipposideros armiger | reverse complement strand
GAGGCTCTTCATATACTGTTCCTCTTGGCCCATCCAGGTTTACCTTACATCAGACATAAAGGACTCTTTGCTGCTCTTGGAACAAATGCAAAGGGTGCCAAAAAAATGTATACACTGTTTAAGATAGGAAAAAACTGTATTAAAATTGTAATACTCAATATATACTGATAACAAAAGATGAATATAAGTCATGTTTGACTTCTGCAGTTACAAGAGGTGCTCAAAGTGGTTACAATGAACATAATTTTAATAGTTTTGTCCTTTCTTAAACTGGGTATACATTTTTTGGGCACCATCTGTATTTTCAATGTTTCTTTCAGGTCAGCTCATACCCACATTCCAGTAGTCTTCTCCCCACTCCTGCTTTATTCAATGTGGTTATAACCATGAATATCCTTTCTCCTTCCATTTTCCACTCTAAATCCAACAATTTATACATGGTCTCAAATTGTCCATATATTTCCTCGACTCACTCGTCCACATTTCTCTCTTCTATCCCTGAAATTCTTAAACACTTTTTTCTCAACACCACCCTCTGAGTCTTAAAACATCTTGTACCTGATACTCAACTCTGTTTACATAATGTTTACATATATATCTTATTCTGCAACTAGTTTCTAAGGTCTTAGAAAACAGGCTGGTGCTTACGTGTCATTAGGTTTCTCTTTAGATAGGCCTGTGGTGTTAGGGCTGTTCCCATGGTTCTATACCTTTTGGGCACATGGTAGGTAGGATTGTACTTCCTCAATCTCTTTAAAGGTAAGCACAGCTTTATGACTTGGTTTAGACCATAAAATGTGAGAGAAGTGATGTGTGTCATTTCTTGGCATATGCTTTAAGAGCCAGTTTGTGATTCACCTCATTCCTAAACCTTGTTGTGATACTGTGGAAGCAGATATGAAGACAGAACTCCCATCAGCTTGGATCCTTAAATGACTAAAGTGGTGGAGCTTACTGTTGAGTTGTGTTGGTTATGTGCTCTGAATGAAAAGTAAACAGTCCCCTTGATATACTACTAAGATTTGGGCACCCTTTGTTTTTGCAGCATAACCTGT
>NW_017731496.1:3210237-3211030 GCF_001890085.2 Hipposideros armiger | reverse complement strand
TAAAGTACTTAGAACAGAGTTTGTCATGTAGGGGATCTATGTGTGTTTAATCAGGAAAACATAAAGTTCGATTTTTGTTTTTAAAAGATTATACTGGTTCCACAGTGAACAATGGGTTGTAGGAATAGGAGAAAACCAGGGAAACTGAGATTTTAAAATTGCTTGTTACCACAACTACTGTTAATTATCCTGCTTAAGGTTACCTATAATTTCAGCAAAAATAGGACTCACTCAATAAAAACCTTTCTAATTGAGTTTTTAAAATATCAGAATATAGGTACCTTATTGGTGACATTTATTTTTCTGTGCAGCTTTTCTAAATTATCTTTTCTAAGCATTTTTAAAAAATACTACAGACAAATACATTAAGTTTTGTGTTGGATGCTTAGCTTTGGTAAGTAACAAGAGGAAGATATCATCCTCAAGAAATGTATAGTTAGATTTAGGAGATAAGAAATAAACAACAATAAATGCAGAATTATGACAACCACTCCAAAGATGTAGTTAATTAGAAAATGAGAAGTATAACTAGTGAATGTTATGGTTACAAGAAAAGGTATGTAATGCTGTGAATCAGAGTCTATTGTGAACATTTAACTTTTCAAAATGCCTGAAGAGGAAAATTAAGTAGGTGGATGACAAGCAATGCAAAGTAATCAATACAAAGTTAGATGGCATTGGGGAAGAGTGGGGAAAAACACCACAAAGAACACAGCTTTGATCAGGAAGTAAGACATGTAGATTTTTTTTACTTATTTTTTAAATGTTTTGCTTTCAAGTAAACATATATATA
>NW_017731496.1:3207871-3208692 GCF_001890085.2 Hipposideros armiger | reverse complement strand
TTCATGATGGTCATTATCTTAATTTTTTATACAGGCTTTCCTAACCCAAATCCATGTTTGAGATTTTCAGGAGCCAAGCTTATATACATAGTCTCACTGAAGGACTGTAACTGAACTCTGATTCTATTTTGTCTTGCAATTGGTTCTTCTCTGTATAAATATAGCTTTGCAATAACTTTAATGATGATAACTTTTAAAGCAATGTGAATTGACAATAATTTATATCCTTTTATAAAATACATCCCTCTCACTTTTGAGGGTTTCACCATCATTGTTAAACATGAAAAAAAACAATAATAAAAAACGGATTTTTTTTTTGCATGGGCTTTCATTTTGGACTCAATTCAAATATGATAAATGTTTAATCATCACTTAACATTACTTTTCTCTGGATACAATAAGTTATTTTTGAAGAGGAAAAACATCTTACTTATTCATGGCTGTTTACAAAGTCATTTAAGTGGAGGGGAGGTAAATTATATACTTCCAGAGAACTAAGTTTAGACTGTTAGATTTAAACGTTTGGTCTTTGTTAGAGAATCTGATTGTATTTAGATAAGAATATAGGAAAAGAGTGGTAAAATGAACATTTGTCAAAAATTCAGGAGCCCTGGTTTGTATTCTTAGCTGTTACAATTAAATGTATCTCCCTAAGTAAGTTCCAGAATCATGCTTGGCCTCAGTTTTTCATCTGTAGATTGAGAAACTAGACTGATTATCTTCACATTTCTTCCCACCCTTAACAGTCTATATATCAAAAGCTGAATACTTTGAACTTTTTGCTCAGTGCTTTCATGTGATGTGAAAATTTGCAGTGCCTT
>NW_017731496.1:3196171-3205536 GCF_001890085.2 Hipposideros armiger | reverse complement strand
GGTTTAACCTATTTAATGATGACAGCATATAGGTAAGGCGTTAAACAATGACGGCTCTAATTTACTTTATTCTATGGGAATTCCAAAGGGCATAGCACTAGTTGTGTGTTTGCAAGTGTATCTAAGTTTTGGAGGAAAGGGGAGTTTGAAACGACCCCTCTTCCCGCCCCCCCCCATTCCATCCATGGGACAGCAGGGAGACCTGGAATGGGGGACGGGGAGAGCTAGGATCATTTCCTAATGCACATGACCTGGAACCCCAAGGTTTCTAAGAACCCTAAGAGCTCTGGGTTCTTCCTCAGACTGACACTAAGTTTTGACAGGAAGTGTGTGCATTCCTGTTTCAGGGCTGGTAGTAGGGTAAGTAAGTAAGCAGTGTGATTATGCTAGCAAAGGTGGGAATTGTGGGAATTGATGAACATGTGATTTTCTTTCTCTAAGTGCACTTTTTCCACTTTCTTATTCTCTTCCTTTGGGGTTCTCTTGGAAGACTTCCACTCCTAGGGTCAAAGAAAAGGGAGGGTCTCACCTTGATTTTTAGAAGGATTCTGTTTGATAAGCTGGATAAGGTCCACTATCCATTATTTATTCCTCATTTTTTTCTCCAATATTATACAATTTTTCACTGATGAATTTTTTAGTAATACATTGCATCTATAAAAATAAGCCTTTTTTATATGAAATACACCTCTGAATTTGCCCTGGGCATTTTTTTGAGCTAAGAAAACAAACAAAAACATTTTAAATGTTACAAAATCAGTCTCTTGCTGAAAGAAGAGAGCATAAGAAAGCTATAAAAAAGCCATCTAAATTTTTCTAGAAGCAATAGAATTCTGAATAGTTTATTTTAAATAATATCAGAAACATAGATTAAATTTTACTTTATATATATGAGAATTTATGTGTAATAGGAAGAAATGGTTCTAGCAAAATGTGATTTGAGTTTTTAAATATGACTGATAGTCAAAACAAGGTACAAAAGAATCCACCCATCTCACTTGAACGTGTAAGTCCTATCTTAAGGCTGTACTGTATTTATATCAGAACAATTATATTGGTGTTAATTCAGTCTCCAGCTAAAGGTTAACTTCTGATGTGATGGGAGCAAACAACTAAGCACAGGTTTCTTTCTTTTCACTTGACTGAGGCTGGGTTGTACCTGGTGGTGGTGATGACGGTGTGCATGCCTGTGGGTGGGGATGGGAAGGGACTAGTCATTAAGGATTTAGACCCTCTGCTGTGCACATCCCGCCCTCTGCTGGTCACTAAACACACAAGTCAACAATTTTCCATGGAAAAGGAGTTGCAAAAAAAAAAAAAGATCTTTACTGAACTAAAATAAGCATTCAGTTCTAGACTTATTTTTCTAAGCCTAAATTATGATATTAAAAGAATCAAAGTTCTTTTATTTGTGATACCTAAGTTCAGTTTATCATGTGACTTTGGCTATGGTTAACATATAAATAAAGATTTATAGCTTAGTTTTAAAGGTTTGTTATGTGGAACTACAACTTTCTAAACAACAAAATAAGAATTAATAATTTGAGTAGCAAAAATATATAATGAATTTCCTTTACATACCCACTTCTCATAGGGACATTTAAAAGTTGTTAAATGGTTATGTTATATTAAATGCTTATAATAATTTAACTTGAACTCACAGTTTTGAAATACCTCTATTGGGAAAACACTCCAGTTCTACACATATGTTATCATAACTCTTACATGGGGACAAGGAAAGGGCCAGGAATCCAAACTGAGGAGCTGAGATGGGTTGGGCAGGGCCATCGCATGGAGAAGAGCTTCCTGAATGTCTTCCACCTCAGTCAAAACTGGTTTGGGCATTGGACCAATGGGAGTGTTGGTAAGTTGAAGGGACAATACATACATGAACTAGAATAATGTCATAGATGTTAAGTAAGAGTTAGCCAGATGAATAAAGATGAAAAAGAAACTCCAGAAAGACAAACCACCATGACCAAAGGCAAAGGGATATAAAAAAGCATGGGGGTGAGGGGAAGTTACAGGCATTTACATATCAAGAGCATTCATTATGAGATAGGGAACAGTGACAAATGTGACTGAAAAGATGATAATTATGTCATATTCTATGTCAAGTTAAGTATCTTGGGATTTATTCTGTTGCCAGGGAGGATTTAAAGCAAACTATTATAGTTCGATTTGCATTTTAAATAGAGCAGCTAAAGTGGGGTGTGGAGGGTGTATTTGAAGGTGGTAGGACTAGAAGCAGGATCTTTCCATAGCCAAGCAGTGATTATGAAGTTGGGATCTAGGTCAGAGTAGAAGGGATACAGGGGAAGGAGGAAATAAAGAATAGAAATTTTTGGAAAATCAAATCAACAGGATTCATCTAATTGTTTGCGTTTGAAAAATGGTAGAGGAAAACCCCCAGATTTTTGGCTTGGGTACCCATTAACATGGGGGAAACAAGAGGGTGATAGATGAAGGGGGACGTGATGAGTAAGCACATGGCCTTGGACATATTGAATTTGGGTTCATGTGAGATATCTATATAAGTGCCTAATTGATGCTGTGTTTAAGAGACAGGGGACAGAGACAGGAAACATTGATAATTACCATCAAAAACTGAATAGTACCTAAACATAGGGTTTGAAGTATTGGAAAAGACTGAGTTTAAAATCAATAGAATTAAAAGAATTTTATTTATTTATTTATTTTTGTCACTACACAGTAGATAAGCTCATGAAAAGACCAGGGAAATTATAGGCCAAACAAACAACTTTCATTTTTCAGGACATCTGAATTTTTCGAGCAATTTGATTGCCTCTGCTACTTAGTAAAAGCGTTTAACACATCATAAATATTAAAGTAATGGTGACTATGATTTTTATTATTAGAATTTAACATCAACTAGAGATTAGAGGGAAAAAAATGGAGTGTAACAATTCTGGTTTCTTTCAAAATTAGAGTCTGTAAAACCCCATATATGAATTATGCAATTAACTAATGTTCTCATAATTAGGTATCTGGTAGAATGCAAATGAGAGGAATAAACAGAATTAAGAAGAGAGAACATTTCTGAAACAGATGAACTTGGTTGGTTTTGAAAGCATTACAAGGAAGCAAATGGAGAGGAATGGAAAGTCTGGTGGGAACAGATTGGAAAAAAAGACTCATGTGAAACCATCCTGGAGAATGGACTTGATCTTGTAGGCAGTGACTGTTTAAACATGAAGAGACTTGAACAGATCTGAGTTTTCCTGAGTTTGATTATGGCAGCTGTGTGAAGAAAAGTGGAAGCATGGAGAGGTTATAGCCACAGAGGAGCAATTAGGCATTAAGGGGATAGAAATGGAGTGGGAGAATGATGGAGGAAAAAGCTATAACAAATGTTGTCTGACTCAATGTGGGCATTGTGGAGGATGGATTTATATACAATACCCTGAGGTTTCTACCTTGAAATAAAAGAGTCTTTTCATGGTGTACATTTATTTCACTTTCTTCAAGCCCTGCAGTGAAACATTTAATCTATTTTTTTATGAGATGAATGAATGATTGGCACTTTCAATCTTTCTGTTTCTCATCAGTAGATAAGCAAGCTCCAATCATATTATTGTTCTCATTGATTTTCACATAGAATATTACTCTTTAACTAAATATTATTCCCCTCAGCATAAGATATTTATTGTTGCTTTTTTTTAATACCATCCTTGATTCTATTAACATCACTGGTGATGCTTTTCTTTTGGTTGTAATGCTTACATTTATTAATAGCTATTGAATGCAAATATACTTAGAAGTGGCTCTTTGTTAAAATTAGCAATATTAGAACAACTAAGAGTTCAAAAAAACCCATGTTCTGTGATTGTATGACAATGCTGTAACTGTACATATGTTCTTTTATTCATTGATTCTTTTAAATTTTATAATGTAGATTTAGATGCTGTTGACTTAATTAGGCCTATTTGGTAGTGTTTTTCATTGTTTTAAACCCAAGTGGCTTTGAGAGATATACATTTCCTATATATCTACCAGTTTCACATTATGGCTTATAACCCAATAATTTCCTTTACCTTCCAGAATCTCCCAAACAGCCTGACAAATAGTTTTACTCCAACTTTCATATAGCCTCTAAACAGAGTCCCATTTTAAATTGGGGTTAAATATTCTAGTGCAAATTTTCTTCCATCATGCAAAAGCCACTTCTCAGAGAATTTCCTGGAGCAGCAGTTCTCAAACTTTTTGGCTCTAGACCTCTTTATCCTTTACATTTTTGCAGTGCACATCTTAATGTTTGACTCAATGAAAGATAGCTGATTTGCATATCTGCTTCTGTATTCAATCTGTTGCAATATGTTGTTTTGTTGAAGTTGAGGGGGAAAATATCTGGCCTTACACAGATATAAAGTTGAAAAGGGTGATGCGTTTTAATAGACTTTTCAGGTAACTGTGCATATTCTTTCATACAACACCAAAACTTGGCAATTAGTAGTTTCTTAGACTTTAGCTGCAATGCAGAGTCTGAAAATATAGTATTATACTTTTCATATTCTGTTACATGAAAATCCATTGATCTATCTTGTACTTTGAGTGGATCTTTTATCCATGCATGATTCACTTCCATTGTGCATTGGGCACTTGGAAAATACTGGTTCTCTAAGTTATGAAGATCTTCCAAGTGTGGATATATTTCACGACTCAGTATCATCATATGTCATGAAGCCTCTGGAATACTCCATTGAAAACTTGTGGGAGAGTGGCTGTGTAAAAAGCAAATAATGTCTTGACTACGTCTTGACTTTTGAGGGTTTGGAGACTCCCTAATGATTTAGGGACCGCACTTTGAGAATTCATATTCTAAGAAAATGGGCTTTCTTTTAAAAAGAAAATGAAACTGTTGCAAAAAATTATCGTTGGCTCATTCATGTTCTCTACATTTACTAATAAAATAAAAAAATAATAAGTGCTAGTAAGTTTTGGAAGCCTACTAGAAGATATCTATGAAAGTTGGGTACATATGCCTGGGCTTGCATGCCCTTTTTCATGATCAAATACCTCATGATTCATACATGCATGAGTCACATCACATAAATTATACAAGCCTTAAGTTCATCACAACAAGCCTAATAGGTATTATTATTCATGTATTCTAACAATAATATATGAGAAATCTACTGGGAAGAAAATATTTTTCTTGAAGAATGTGAGAGATACAGAGAATTTGGTGTGCTATATGCAGAGAATAAATATGAAACAGCTAGGGTAAAATGGATGACTATGACTCCTTTAAATCTGTTAGTGCTTTAATCTATAACTTAGATATATGGGCATGGAAATAGTTAAATTCCATTTTTTGACTTCTTTTCCTTGGTTGAATAGGGTGTGATAAGCTTCTATTGTCTAATACCTTATTTAATTCTTAGACAAGCATAGAGTATTTGCTAAGTATCAGTTGGCACACAATGCTAAACAATTTAATTTAATCATTCCAGGAAACTAGCTGATCATTTCAGTCTTTTATTGATTAGTTTATATTGCAAATATTGAATGTTTTTAAAAAGCATACACATATGCATAGGAACTAAATTATTCAGTGAGATAAATTTTTTCCCCTCTGAAGGTAAACAACAGATATGAAGTTTATATGCCTGGTTTTTGGTTTACTGTTCTGAAAACAAGAGACTCATATATTTACTATTAAAGAAGTAAATTTATCACACTGGGGAGAAAAATACTTTGTATAGTTTTTAGATTGGTTCTATTTAAAGCAATTCTTCATTTCTTGTGTATTCTTTGGAAAGTATTATATTTCTAGCTGCATAAATCTTCGCAAAAGAAGTTTTGAGTGTCATTTAATCTAGTGGTGTCCAGACTTTTGTATTTCATGGGCAATAGAATACAATTTAATACAAGAGAAAAAGAGGTTTGATTTCATTGCCAACTCCTTATTTTGTCAAAAAGAAAATTAAAAACATTATAAACAAGAATCAGATAAAAACCTATTGCATATCACTATCATAATCATATCAATATCACTAATCATAATGTAAAGAATTTCTTAATACCCAAAATTAACAAAGACAATATTGAATATATGAAAACGTCAATATATTATCTTCATTTCTCTCAGCCCTATGCAAACTTTGTTATGAGAGCTACTGCCATTGTTTACAAATCACTGATCTAATGCTCTATAGAACTAACCCAGATAATGAAAATGCCTTCTATTTTAAAATGTCACGAGGGAAAGGTTTCTAGAACAGGTAAATCTTTGCTAAATGGAAAAGGGATTCTCATTTTTTATTTTTTTCCCATGTGTTTTCTCCCACCCTTCTGTTCTTCCATTGAATGAGGGGAAAAGGTAAAAATACGTTTCACTCATTCTTCAAAAATGCCTCTTTTTATTTCTGGAATGTTCTTGTGTTTTTTGTGTCCTTGGAAAATTCTCATGAATACTCAGGTACGCAGCTCATACAGCACCTTCTCTGAAGCACCTTCTTTTGTCTCCTTAATATTACTTATCTCTCTTCTTAGCAAGTTGTGTATATCTACATAATAGCAATTATACTAAGTTGTCATAATCTATTGCAGTTCTATATAATAATTTCTGATATTAGTTGTCAAATGCAGTCTGAATATATTTATATATTCAGTTATATTTTTCATCTTATTTGCTAATTTCTATTTCCCTAGCTTTTCTTATTTTTTATTTTTTTCCATTCTTGCCTTCTTTTGGAATGAGTAAGTTTTGAAAATCTATATTTCCCCCTCTATTAGTTTGAAGTTATAAACTATTATTGTTTTTATTGATTATCTAGATAGCATAATTTGCAAAGTCTAGACTTAATTCATTTCTCCCCTCCTACTAATTATGAGCTCCCTAGAATACCCCCTTCATAAATGTTAAGAAGGGGGTACACTATACTAGTTTTATCTTGTATTTTAACATCCATGATTAGTCATTACTATTTATTGCTATTATTATTTTATAAAAAAGTTGTTTCTCTGTGTTTCCCATGATTTTACAATTTATATTACTTGTCTTTTATTTTTTTTATATTAATCTTTTCTTCTTGCTTTCATTCACTTCCCCTTCAAGGTTATTTTTTTGTTTGGTGAAACAGCGTTTATTTTATCCTTATTCCATAAAAATAATTTTAAAGGGTAAATGGTTCTAGTGAATCAACTATTCTCTATTAGCTCTCAGAGATAGTATTCTACTCTTCTCCAGCTTTCATTTTTTGCCAAGATGACAAATACAATTCTGTATTTTATTTTTTCTTTCTCTTTCAATTTTTAGAATTTCTATGTCCTTAGTATTCTTCAGATTCACATAAATGTGCTTAGAAATAGATTTTCTTGTATATATCTTGCTTGGGATTAATTATGCTTTAAGAATATGAAGATTTTTGTCTTGCAGCCATTCTAGAACAGTCTAATCATTAATCTCTTTGAACATTGCATTTTTCCTGTTCTATTTTCTCTTTTCCAGAATTCCAATTACTCCCTTTATTAGGTCTTCTCTTACCTTTAATTTAATACTCTCTTTTTTAAAAAAATCTTTTTTTGCTGCTCTATAGGAAATTTCTCTTTTCTATTTTCTCTCAACTTATTATTCTTTCTCTAGCTATGTCTTATCTGTCATTTAACACTTTTGTACACTTCACATTAAGATCATTATATTTTTATTTTAGAATTAGAATCTCTGTTTTGTTTCTTTTTAAGTCTGATTTTTTTATAGAGCAGTATACAAATAAAGAAGAGAAACCAGCATAGTGTCTGGACCTTGAGGACTCCCCAGACTCAGCACTGGTTTGTACCTGAAATAGCTCCAGAGTATGGTGGTGGGGATGATGGGGATGGTGGAATGGTGGACATAGGAGGACAGCTCAATTGTGAGCAATAAAAGCAGAGGCCCTGGCTTCATGCATCACCAGAAAGGAAGGTCAGAGACATACTAAGATGATGGTGGTCTCTAGTAAATTTTGTGCGTGAGCAAACTTGAAGTATTCGCTAATGAATACCCAGAAATAGCATTTTCAGGGTAATGATGGTTTCACACCAGCAGGAAGGACTGAAAATCAGTGGGTGAGTATTATTATTAATATGTGCTTATTTAAAACCCCAGTTATTATGATTTAGAGAAACATAGGCTATAAAACAACAGCTAACAGAAGGATGGAGAGTGACTTTGAACAGTAACATTAATGCTACTATTGAAGTAACATATTAATCTCAAATATGACCAACAATTTATAAACTTGTTAGGATGAATATTTTTTCATTAGCTTATTAACATAATATCATTGGTGATGGACTCCAGGCTGAATCTTGATTCTCCACAGAAACCTCGTCTTCCTCTCCTTTCCCTCACCCTCAACATACCACAACACCAGTAAAAAATGAAATACTAGATCAGATGGCTATTCTTTATATATAAAACACTATAAAATTGATTGGACTATTTCAGCTGAATCACTGGTGTTTATTTCATAGACAAATTCATCATGACCTCAATAAATACATATATATTAGAGCATAGATCTACATGTGGATTCCAAGGGAATTCTCTCCGTATATTGCATTTAGGTTACTTTATCCAAAGAAAATTATGTGAATGAGCAAAGTAGATGTGGGGAAAATAATGGTATTCATAGAATAGTTATGTATTGAACAAACAAATGTTAAAAATATTATTTCTATCAGCCTGAAATCAAGTCTAGGCATGGATTTGTATTTGTATACAAAATATAGAGAAGTTTTGGATTAGCTTTGCCAATATCTGTAGGTGAACATTTCTAGGACTTACTCTTTCTGTGAAGGAAATTTAATAGTATTTAGCAATTCAACTAAACAAAGATTGATAGATAAGTCTTTTTCTGCTGAGTATTTCTGGCCTGCCCCTTTGTCACATCATCTTTGAAATCACTCCCTCATCACTGATTAATTCTCAGAAAAAAGCATCAATCCTCCATCTCCTGTTTTCCAAATCTATAGAATTCTTCATATTGTTATGAATTATTCTACATATAGTACAGTTTTAAGTTGTCCCCAATAAACAATAAAACTCAGGTATCAAGTATATAATTCATATGCAGAATGATGTTTAACAAAACTGAGTGCCACTGATTTATGTGAAGAACAAACATAGTATGGTCCAGTGGAATCTCTGAAAACATTGGCAAAACTTGAAGTCAATAACAATGAAAAGAGTGAGTAAAATAAACAAAAGATGAGGGAAATGGCATTAATACATTGGATAGTTTAAAATCCTTGATCAAATTTGAATAAGGAAATGTGTTTTCTTTAGCACTAAAAAACGGTTTCCTTTCTTCCTTCCTTCCTTCCTTCCTTCCTTCCTTCCTTCCTTCCTTCCTTCCTTC
>NW_017731496.1:3188229-3195986 GCF_001890085.2 Hipposideros armiger | reverse complement strand
AGTCAGACAGCTTCCCTCTTCCTCTTACCCCCACCCATCTTCTATTCTTTCTGTGGTGTTTACCAATGTCATTGAAGACAATTATTTAAAATGTCTTGCCTGTGTTTTGCTTCCTGATTGAATTTAATTTGTTACTCCTAAAGCATAGTGTACATCCTCAAATGTGAACAGAGTTATGTCAAAACTCCCTTGAAGTAGGGGCAGCAAAGGCTTTTATATTTTCTGTGAGAGCTGATTAGCTCAACCCCTTCCCATCTACCAACTACTTATTCATCTTTGTTTCCAGTCACATTCATTCCTACACTTTAACTCCTCTTGGTTTTCCCACTTCCCTGTGAGCACACTTTTGTGTGGTCATAGAGGTCTTCACTTCAGTATTCGTTTATTAATGTATCCATTTCTATAGCTCTTCATTCAAAAAAACTAATATTCATTGAATGCATACCATATTCTAAGCATAAGAATATAGTGGTGGAAAAGATAGATATGGTTCTTGTCCTTACAATGCTCTCTGATTCAGATAACTCAATATAACTTTTAGACACCACGACTGAGGTGGTGTGAATGCACACAGCACAAACATCTAACCCAGCCTAGGAAGATCCAAGAAGGCTTTCTGTTGCAAGTGATGACCAGGATAAATAGGTAGAAGAATAAGTAGTTTATGTAAGTTTACAAGGCCAAAGTGGTCAGGAGAAACTAAGAAAAGGTTCCAAGTAGTTGGAACAACCTATGGAAAGGCTGTGAAATAAAAGAGAATATGGCAGGTTTGAGGAAGGTAGGACTGGGAATCAAGTGTGTAAGGGAAGATGTGTAGAAAATTAGGTGAGGTAAAGCGAGGTCCAAGGTTAATATTCTCATGCTTTTTATTTTAATTTTTTATTTTTAACCTATTATAGAGTTTACAATTGTAAGTAGACTGTGTCCTAAGGGATCGGAGAAATCATTGAAATATTTTAAGCAGTAGACTGATAGAAGCTATTTGGCTTTTTAAAAAGTAATGAGGCTGCCATGTGCAAAGTGATTAGAGGAGCCATTACCAGAAGGAAGGTGATTGGATTATCAAGAGTACAGGCAAAAAAATGGAGGATGAAGTTAGGCCAGTGGAAATGGAGAGAAGGGGAGAGTAGGAGTGATATTTATACATTTAAGGAGTAGCATCAACTGGATACATGGGCAAGAAGCCAAAGATAATAGCCAGATTTTTGTTTCCAGAAACTGAATCTATGGAAAATGTATTACCTGTCATACAGAACACTAAGGAAGTATAGTTAGTTGGAGGGCATGGAAATGTATAAACACAAATTAGGTAGTACTGAATTTTAGTTGCCAGTGGGACACTTTAGTGGAGCTAGTGAATCAGAATTACAAGAGACATCTCAGACATCTTTCTTAATATGTTTGCAAATAGTCAGTGCACATGCCACTGAAATATAGAGACTGGATGAGGTGAAATGCCTCACGGAGTTTGTGGAGTAAGAGGAAATCAAGGTAGAGGACAGAGTCCCAAGGAATACCAATATTTAATGGATGAGAAGAGGAGCAATATTAAAGATAATTTGGGATGGGTCAGTCAAGAAGGAAGAACAGAAGTGTTAGTAAAGTGAAAGAATATTTTTTTTTCAAGAATAAAAGGCATGGATAATAACATATGTTGTAATAAAACATGAATGAAAAGTATTCCATAAGTATAAATCAATTCTGTTTTTATTCCTTAGGGAGAAAGCACTGTTTATGAATTTCATGTAACCCAATTCAGTGTCAGGAGTGTAGAAAGGATAAGATTCATACAGAACCTAACAGAACATTACCCACTCAGTAGACATTGAAAATACTATTTCTATCAGCACTGCATGAGAGTTTCAGTTCTTTCTCATTAACACTTGATATGGTCAGTCTCTTTAATGTTAAGTCGTTCTAATAGATGTGGACTAATATTGCATTGTGGTTTTAATTTGTATTTCACTAGTGACGAATGATATTGACCACCTTTTCATGTACATATTTACTATCCATATGTCTTCTTTGGTGAAGTTTCAGTTTAAATATTTCAGCCATTTTGTTTATTGGGTTGTTTGTTTCTTATTATTGAACTTTGAGAGTTCTTTATATATTCGGTATATAAGTCATTTATCAGATATATGATCTGCAAATATCTTCTTCCAGTCCATGAATTATCATTTTATTCTCTCAACAATGTCTTTTGAGGAACAGAGTTTTTAAGTTTTGATGAAATACAAATTATTATTTTTTTTAAACTTTACAGATCATAGTTTTGGTGTTGTATCTAAGACACTTTTGCCAACGTGTGAGTAGTGATGTAAAATGGTACAATAACTTTGGAAAACTATTGGGTTGTCAGAAAAGTCATGACACATTTTTGCAATGAAAAACAGAAAAAATAAGTCATTACTTTTCCGACAACCCAAAAGTTTGACAATGTCTTAAAATTTTAAATACCCACTTACCACATGATCCATCCATTCAGCTCTTAGGTGTTTACCTAAGAAAATAAAAGCATATGTCCACACAAAGGCTTGCACATAAATATTAATAGCAACTTTACTTGTAATAGCCAAAAACTAGATATAAACTAAATATCCATCAACAGCTGAATGCATAAACAAATTGTGGCATAACCATGCAATGAAATATTACACACCAATGAAAAGGAATAAAACATTGATAAATATACCAAATGGATGAATATTAAAATAATTATGAGTGAAAGAATGCAGACAAAAAATTAGTGTATATTGTATGATTTCATTTATATAAAATTTTATGAAATGCGAACTAACCTATAGTAACAAAAAAAAAGAAGATGAGACATTTCTTAAGGAGAGGGGTGGAGACAGAGTGGGGACGATTACAAAGAGGCATGAGGACATTTGAGGGGATGATCAAATAGGTTTAGTATCTTGATTGGGGTGATGTTTTTATGGGTGTATTTATAGGTCAAAATTACACATGTGCAGTTTATTGTTTGTGAACTAAACCTCAACAGAGCTGTTACATATTGTTTCTACACTCCAATATCACAAAGCTACAACCCAACCAAAAAAAGAAACTCACTCAAAATCAAAACATTATGCAGTAGTTTTTCAGTTAGGATGAGAGAGCACTGAGGATTAATAATGAAGCCTTGAGACTGTGGTGACAAATTGCAAAATGTGTCCCTTCTGCCTTGAACTCTCCCTCACTAGGTTGGAATCATTGCCTTCAACAGAAAGTACTTCTCCCTAGTTTCTAAGGAAACTTCCAGGAAACAATATTAAATATACCTCTCTTTCTTTGTAAAAATCTGCTTCTCATGGATTTGGAAAATCCATTTTTTTCCTTAATATCTGTTGTTTTCTAATAAAATTTCTCCAGAAACGGATGTCTTAAAATTATATATTGGAAACACTAAAAACTGCCTTCACATCTGCCATTTCTAAAACACATTTTATTATTTCAGAACTCTTTTGAGTCCTTTGGTTTCTTGAATGCAGTATTTTTAAATGAAACTTCATTTCAACTTTCTCTCTCTTTACCATTTGTTGTAACCATAGCATTTCTAATACCCTTTTTAAAAGATTTATCATGTTTTGTCCTTTTGATTCTGGACATATAATTTTAAAACATTCAATTGGCAAAGTATATTTTGTACTGTGGGCTTGAATTTATTTTATGTTTAAGTGAAGAACAATAATTGTATGTCTGATTAAAACTTTTTGTAGTTTAGGATAAAGTAAACAGTTCTCGCCTTAGTCCTGAGGGATTGTAATAAGTAAAAGAAAGGAAATAGTCCCTCGATCTCCTCATTTCATCTCCACTTTTTCACCAAACCCAAGTCCAAGGGGGAAGATTTATAGAGGAGAGGTGGGGCCTTTCAGCCCTAGACCTCCGGTGGAGAAGCTGCTTATACCTCAGAGAAACCTGGCCCTTGGTTGGCGCCATGTTCCATACAGCAAGGGAGTAATGAAGTGGAGGTAGGATGAGTTACATCCCCCTTTGCCTGGGACAATTTTAGTCTGCACTGATTTTTTTTTTTTGGCATAATTTTCAGTAGCTGTCCCTTTTACTCTCCAGATTATCCTGGTTTGAATGATGGAGTGGCCCAGATCTCCTTCATTGGGTGGGTACGCATATCCCAAAGTAGTTACAAGGGCTGATTGCTGAAAATTCACAGCTGGTACTTCTCAGGAACACTAACTTCAGCTGAATCAGATCCGATGTTACAAGGAGGTTATGCTTCATTTCCCTGCCCTCCACCCTAGTAGCCAGAGGCTGAGAACTGATGTGGCCAGGTTGACCCCCTTGCTCAAGGTAGGACCGACTCTATGGTGCAATTTGTGCTCGAAACTCCCCATGACATCAGACTAAAGCTAATCTGTAGTTGAGACCACATCCTTGCTTAGGTTTTCATTTGTTTTGTTTTGTTCTGTTTTGTTTGTTTTCTACCTTATACTGTTTCAGTCTCTTGAGAATTCTTGATAAATATATTTACACAATCTAGAGATTCTTCTAGAGAACCTGACCAAGAGTGCTGGGATTGATGCCAAAAAAGCAGACTTTAAAAAATAGGACTGTAGAGGCAAAAAATTAGCTAGCTGGATGGCAATGAGAGCCCAGGCACTGGCGGTAGGCAAAGCTGATAGTCTGGCTGGCTTTGGCTTTGTGAAAGCTAAGACCTTCACCCATGGTGAATTCAGATAAGATGCAGGGAGAAGGGCATAGACTAACTGGCTGATGTCTACAGTGTTAGAGCCGTATGGGGAAAATAGTAACTATAAGTATAAAAGTATAAGCATTATTGGAATTGAGTAGCTACTGCTAAACACTATTGGTGTGTTGAAAAGAGATAGTGGCAGGCTCAGATCTATTCATTGTGAATTTAAAGCAAAGTAGGAAAGTTCGAGAGTCTTCTTGGAAGTATTTAAAGAGATTCTCAGCTCTTGAAGCCAGAGGTAAGACAGAGCCAAAAACCAGCCTCGGTGCTTGACGATAAAAGAGGCAAAACTCTCCTCAGCTGAGGCAAGCCTCCTACCACCAGTTACAGCTTTGTTAGGGAGAAAGCATGATCCTGAGACTTCAAATGGGGGATATTCAGCTAGATGCTCTTGAAAACCTCGATCTCCTGATTCCCTGTACCCTCCGGGCCTGCAAAATCAGCCCATTTCCCTTGTGGGAAGTTAAGACCTCCCTTGTTTAAAGACTATTCAGAGTCCTCCAGTGAGATAGGAGCCTTACAAGACAATGCTTTTCTTCAGCACCTACTTCCTACACCTCCATAACCACCAGGATCCATAACTTGGGTCAAATTTCAGGATAATCTGACTGGGGAAGTGCTGGGTCTGATAGGGAAAAAGAATTATACACCAAAGAAATTGTAAAAATCTGGCTTACATATACTGGCAAGAAAATCAGTGGTCAACATAATTAGATTAATAGTTGTGATTTTGGAAGTAGAAACAGGCATGATTAAATAAACTTTAAGGTACCTGAAGATTACGACTATTTTGCACTGTTGTTAATATAGTGCTTTGTTTCAATCTTAGCTGCAAGTATTTTTACATTTTCCAGATATGGCTTAAATAAATTAAAAGTTCCAACTCAATTTTAAGGTTTTATCAAATAAATGAAAATGTACACATAATAGTCTATTTCATAACTTTAATTATATATTTTATCAATGCCTATTAAAATGAAAAATGCTTTATTAAAAGGAAATTATAAAGGTCATTTTATTTCTGAGTATATTATTCCAACATTCTATCATTTTAATATTCTGAAATTATTTTAATTATATTGAATTTGAAGAAATCTTAGTTTATAATTTGTAATTACTCTGGGACCAGTTAAGTGGTCTCTCATATTTCCAAGAAGATTCCTAAAGGTAATAGTTATATAACCAGATTTTCATAAACTATATCGACCTGATAGAAACAATAATTTAATATATTTTTAACTTGATTCAGAAAGTATTTCGGTTGAATGATAAACATATGATTTCCATATATATTTCTGCAGAGTGGTGCCAGTTGATGATCATTTTATGGGTAAAGAAAAAAATTAAAAATATTTTTTGATTAAAACAACCCCGTTTGGTCTAGAAAGTCCTGGTAAAAGTAAGAATGGGTGGTTTGTGTGCAGACTGATACATTAATGCATAGAAATAGGGAAAGAGAACCAGCATGTATGCCTGTTATTATGGATATTTCCACTTGAAGATGTACCTTTTAAAACATAAATACCTCTGAGAACCACTTCAGGACTTGATACAAACAACTTTCCATCTGTGCCTCTTGGGCCCTAAGTATTCCTCAGCAGAACGTCAATGGTCATATCAATTGTAAAGACAGTACAAGAGGGAGGGCTCTCGGCTCCCCACTCGATATTCAGCGGGGGCAGCTTCATTATCTACTGTATCCATTGGGCTTCTAAGTAGGACTGCATTTGAAGAAAGAAATAATTACATGTGAAAACTATTGACTTAGTTGACAGCTCGTCAAGAGGAAGGTGATTATAGATTTTAGTCCTAATTGGTTTTATCTGCTAAGGTGGGTCATTTCCTTGGAGTAGCAAGTTACCCACCTCATCATCATACCTTGGCATCACTTTCAAGGACCCTCATACTGTGTCTGCTTTATCATCTGCCACTTGCCATTGCAAGTCTATTGCTCTCTGTCAAATTGGTGTCTGGATATCTCTTGCTGAACCTGTACTTACTCTCAATCCTTAATTCCTGCCTGTACTGATGATGTTCTTATCTGGTCACACAGGTCACACAGGCCATTTTTTTCTTAACTGCCTATTACATACATTTCCAATATGAAACATATCCAGTAATCTACCATTTTCATATAGTTCTTCTTAGTTTTGATTAAATAGCAGCCATGTCTTCTCATATAGATCGTTGGACTCAGAGTAGCAACTCAATAGATAAATATTGATTGAGTGATTGCTCTATGACACCTATGTGAGAACATTTTGAGAACCTTGACTCATAAATTAGGTTAGTAGATCTTTGCTCTTTTTTTTTTTTTTAAAATGCTAATTTTGAAACGATATCAAGGTTACAGAAAAGTTGAAAGCACAGTGTAAGGACTTTTCCCCTGAACTATTTGTGAAAAAGTGGTCAGCCTGATGTCCAATCACTTCAAAATATTCTAATATTTTTTACAAAGACCTTCTCCTATATAATCATAATACAGCCAGCAACATTAGGAAATTAACACTATTGCATTTCTGTCCTTTAAACAGCCCCATTCCAGTTTTTCCAAGTACCTCAATGTTTTTCTTTATAGCAAAGAATCCAGTTCAGAATCATGTGCTGTATTTTGTTTTTCTGTCTCTTTAGTTTCTATGACACTTTTGAAGATTGCAGCCCTATTACTTTCAAAAGTGTCTATCAGTTTGGGTTTGTCTAATATTTATTCATGATTCAGGTTCTGCATCTTTGGGAGGAATATCACACAAGTGATGCCGTGTTCTACGTATTGCATTCTTTTTTGTGGCATATGATGGTAACATTTACTGATACTAATGATATATACTTTGATCACTTGATGAAGGATGGTATCTGCCAGGCTTCTCTACTGTAATATTGCTCTTTTTCTCTTTTTAATTGGTAAGTGTATTATGGGAAGGTATTTTTTTTTTAAGATTTTTATTGGGGAGTTGGGGGGATGGGAACAGCACTGGGGAATTGGGGGAGGGGAACAGACAAGTTGCTGTCGTTTTGTTCTTCAGTCTAGTTGTGGAGGACGTTG
>NW_017731496.1:3181251-3188023 GCF_001890085.2 Hipposideros armiger | reverse complement strand
GAGCTGTTGTTCAGCATCTTAGCTGTAGAGGGCAGTGTCACTGGCCCTCATATGTGGGATCCGAATCGGGGCCCTCTGGCATCCCAAGCCAGCTCTTCACCATCGCGCCACTGGCCGGCCCGGGAAGGTATTTTTAACTATGTCAAAATCCATTCCTCATGCAAGTTTTATTTAAGTATATACATATGGACCCATGCTTTTCTAGTTTATTCAGTGTGTCACAAGACATTACCATCATTATTTATTTTGATGCTTAGCTCATCCCAGATTTGTCTTGTGAAGACCCTTCAAGCTGGCGTCTATGAACTCTTGCAATCTTCTCATGGTTCTTTGAGTACTTCCTTGTTTTCTGGCACAAAATGATTTTCCAAGTTCATCACACGATATCTTCAATTCCGACCCAGAACTCCCAGGCTCCTTCTAATTTCCCCCAGTTCTGCATTTGTGACTCTCCTCTCTGGCAATAGCAATCGGGTCTCCATTATCCTTAATATAATTAATTTGTTTGGGACCCCTGTATATAACCAGTTCCCCACTGCTATTTGCACCACATTTCCCACTCACCCAGCTTGGTTCTGATTTCTCACACTGCCCCCCCCCACACACACACGGACTCACTCCCTCCTCATTGGGGTTACACTCTGACGCCTCCCCCCCCATTCCAGGCTACCTCCATGTGGACACCTTCTTCCCATTCTTTCATCCGTACTGCGGGAAGTCTCCTTGTCATCTGATGCCCACAATTGGTTCCCTTCTATGTGGACAGCTCCCTTTCTGTTTGGGCTCTGTCAACCCACATCAAAACTTTCCCCATGTGTTGTCAGCCTCACCAGTCCACTTGGATTCTGACACCTAATGAGAAGCTTCCTCTTGGCAAAGATACACTCCTTATCCTTCTCAGGCTCTACACCCTGAGCCAGGCCACCCTCCATGTGGATTATTTCCTTCTCCCCGTGTTGTGACTCTGACCCCCCACTCCAGGCATTCCTGCCTTTCTCACCCTGTTGGGCTTTGATAGCCTGCACTGGCCACTTGTGACACACAGTTGCTTTCCTCAGTCTGCTTGGTCCTCAGACCCCACACTAGGCTGTGCTTCCACGTAGACACCTAATGTGTCCTTCCTGACTTGAGGACATTAGGACAGAGTTACTCAGGGAGGAAAGAGGAGAAGAGAGGGATAAAAGGGGGAAAGAGAGAGAGAGCTTTGATCTTTTTGCTTGCTTATACTCATCAAAATTTTCTCTTTCTATTGTTTTTCACTTTTTTCCCCCCAAGAGTCACTTCAGATCTAGTTTGGGACTTTTACCCCAGTGAAGCCTTTGTTTTCCTAACCAATGATCTCAACCCTAGCTCCTCTATTATGTATTCTTACATGAAAGTCATTGCACAGATAAAACTTGACACACTAGAGGTCTAATAACTACTATTGTATTTTAATTTATACCAGCATAAGAAATGATTGGCTCAACATTATGAGCTCTGATTTGCATACTCTTATTTAGAAGTAGAAACCTACAGAAACATTATCATTATTTGATTCATTTAATTCTCTGCGGATATTTTTTTATATTACACTGACACAACACTTTCAAAGTAAAAAAATCTAGCCCAGCAACCAGTAAATATGATTTTAATGAACATGTGATTTTTATCCCCACTGGCTTGACTAAAGTCATCTGTCATTATCCACTTTTATTCTTTTAGCAGTGAAATGCTCAGATTCATTTTGAGAATTACATACAAATGTAAATGCAACACAAAAGGTAATATTCTAAGGCAGGCAATATAACTAAGGATGCTCTTTTACTGTTTATCCATCATATAATTACAATGTGAAAATGTATTCATAAAACCAGGAAGGATTATAATATTGTTTTGATAGTGTTTAAGGAAGTATTTGGGATTCTGATATTAGCAAATGTTCCAATCAGTCAATATTTACACATGTCAGAAGTAACAAAGACACAGAATTCCAGACAGTGTCCCATTGCCTGGCACAGTTACCTTGTAGATTAAGCAGAACTCTAATGTGATAAACTAAGAAAATAAAGGATGTTTGAATAGATATGCTGCTTGAAGTAGGAGTGATATGATTGCCTAAATGCATGTTATCTTTTTAATGGAAAGACAACCTTTGTTGGCTTCCTTTGCTATGAGTGAAAAGGATTTCTTTCTTACTAATTTTAGTCAAAAATAGTTCAGTGATTGGCTGAGCTCCAGTGGCTAAAAGAACAAAGACTCCAAGCTATTTGAATTGCATCTGCTGGCAGATGTAACACGGTTTGTGCTACGAAATGCGGGCATTCTATAGGCATGAGTGGAGAAGAAAAGAGCTGGTTCAGGGACATATTCTTTGTGTAAAGCACCATATTATTTCATATCCTTCTTAAGCAATCCTGAAAGATAGTTATTCATCCCAAACAACAGCAAATTAAAAGAGAAATTAAGTAACTTGCTTGATTATATTTTTTGATGATTGACAAGGCCTGGGACATACAGAGAAAACAATATAAATGGCATCTCCTGAGGTTTGCAGTATTTTGACCCTGTGTAAGATTCAAGCATAACTTTGTCTCTTCCTCAACTTTCCATGATATCATTTTTCTTCCCAAGCAAGCTTCTTGTGAGAACGCAGGAAAGTTTGTAGGGCTTCGTGAATGTTAAGCAAATTCAAAATCAGAAACTATGTTTCTACTTGAGTTTGCATATTTCTTTAATGAAGAAACTAGCTAAAAACATGGACATAGCAAAAAGTTACTTAGAAGTTATTTATGAACTTTCCCAATTTTACATTAATAAAAATTTCCCTTTCCTTTGATATTTTCCTGATCTAGAAAACTAGTAGCTTTTCATTAAAGATTGCAATAGTAAACGTAAAAGTTTAGTTTGACTTTGTAGTCCTGCATGGCTAAAAATTATAAACTTTTCATTTTATTCAATATGGCCATTGCATGTTTTATTATATTTACACTGTCAGAGATGGTGTTTGATACATGCTTGATCCTGTCTTTTAGAATGTTGTTAATGTTAAGTACAGCTGGACTTAACAGTTGTGCTTCAACTTTTGCTAATTCGGTTTCTAGGATCAAATTGTGAAATTAATGCCAGTTAAGGAGATAAACCCAAGAGCTTCAAAGGGAGATGGGATTGTTAGAGGTGGAATAAAAGGAAGAGATGGTTTTTATCATCTGTGTGTGATTTTTAAAAATATTTCATCTACTTGTGATTATCTCTCCACCACCCGTATATACTCTATTGGGATTCTGATATTAGCAAATGTTTCAATGAGTCCAATATTTGTTCATGGCAGAAGTAACAAAGATACCACATTCCAGACAGTGTTCCATTATCTGACACCATTACCTTGTAATTATACTAATGAATTTATATTACACTGTAATTATATGATGAATAAACACAGTTAGTAAAAAAGCATCCAAAAGAAAGCTCTATTTAAATGTGTCTATATCAAAAGATTAAGTTTCATGACTACCTTCTCCTCTCCCCCCTTCGCCCCATTTGGGAAGAATTATCATGTGTTCCTATCACACAACACAGTAAATTTATTGAATTGTTTCTTAGAGCAACTCCTCAAAATGAATCCCATCTTAATAAATAGGCGTATCTTAATAAATAGGAATCATGCTACGTAATTAAACAACTTCAAAGAGCACTTATAGAATTGATTCTCCTTTTGGACTCCCTATACTTGATGATGGTAATGAAAATATCATTTTACTATCCTTTGAAAATTATCAACTCTCAAGAAGTTAAAAAGTTATTGGCATGCATAATGAGTATATCCACTGATAAAATTGGTATAGCTTTGTAAATGTGTGTGTGTGTATGTATGTATATGTATGTGTGTGTGTATGTGTGTATAATATTGATTCTGCTATAATTACTTATGAGCATCAAATATTCTTGATGGCAGGATCAGTATTACTGATTTTTCCTTTTGCCTCAGGCTTTAATATGACTCAACAGGGCATCTTTACTGATTCTATTTTTATTTAACCTAATCATATTTTGTTCAGCATGGTTTGATTTGCATTTGTTTTAATTAGAAAAGTATATTGCACTAAAATACCATTTGTGTTGATTACTGAGATAACTTTAGTTTTCTTAAACTCCCCGCTCCCTATAATATAGATCCAAAGTACTGTATTCTGGTGATACTTGATCTTCATGTTTGTGTTGAAGCTCTTGGTCCTTCCTCTCTACGCTTGGTGGCCAGCTTCCTGTTTCCCTGCAGGCATCTGAATTTGTGAGTCCTGCTTTGTTCACCAAATTTAGGAATGTTGCCTATTCCACGGCAGTGTCAGCTAACTGGTGCTTACAGCTGATGTCAGGGCTTCTTCGTTTTAAATGCTATCAATTATATGCAATTAAGTTTACCAAATAAGCAAATTATTTTTTCAGAACATTTTAAGTGCATCTTCTTAAGCTCAGAATTTACAGTGGACCTTATATATCATGCATGCAAGCAAAAGATGGTGATATATTTCCATGGAATATATGTCACCAGGAATCACCCATGTTACTTTTTCCACTTGACTCTTACGTAATTGAAGATCATTGTTACAGGGGTTTAATGGTTTTGCTTCTTGAGGTTTCTAATAAGTAATTTTAATGGTGATTTTAGAAAAAAAATATTGAATATCTGTGTAATAAGCTGTGAAGTAATAAAGGGCCAGAATTTCAGTAACATTTGTTGTATTAGTTACTTGTTATTTGATACTTTTGTCTTGACATGGCCTTGCTGTTAGATTAATTGCCTTTGGAACAATTGATATGGAGATTAAGCAGTATAAGAACTATGGTTAGATGCATCTGATACTTTCTTATGTTGCATCTGAAGCCCTCACTTTCATTACTTTGTAACATTGATTAATATCATCTGTAATCACCACGCACTCAACACAGGTGAGTAATATGGTTCACGTGTCAATTCCCACAGAAACTAGAAAAGAACATGTTTAAAGCAGTGGGGGTGGGGGGGAGTGTGGGGAGGCTGTAATGTCAAAGGTATTAGAAATTTGAACTTTGTAAAGTGTTCTTTCCACTTGAATTTCTTGTATAGAGGAGCAAAGTGGGCCAGTGAGCTTCTGAGAATTCGTAAGAAGGGTTTAAAATGGTGCTTAATTTTAGACAGTTAAGAAAATCTCATTCCTCTTTAGTAAAGTGGTATAAGGCACTGCGGAAAGTCTTGCCAATAAAATGAACTCCGTCTTCCCTTGGGATGTGCTGCATCACTCACCAACCAACAGGCCACACAGTAGGAGTTCCGATTGCCAAATACACTGTTGTTTTTTAAACCACTATGTTGAAAACTTTACCTCTTGTCACATCTCTCAGCCTTGTCTCTTCTGCCCATCTAGGACCTCCCTAGCTCCTACCTGTTGAAGCTACATTCAAACCTGTTCTTCCCTGTCACTTCTTCCAGGCCTTTGACCACAGTCTTCCCTGTTGATAATACATCCTCCATCCCCCTTCCCAGGATATTCTCCACCTGCTCTGTAGACGCAGCTTCAGAGTCCTACCTTTTGGTGACAAACCCTACCTAGTGATCTCTAAATGCCTTGGCAGGCCCTACTTTCTGCACCCATAATAATACCTTTATTATTACTACACACATAATAATACCTATGTGTATCCTTATTATTTTATTGTATCTACCAGATTGCATCTCTGTTTCACCAACAGAAGATCATAAAAATAGTAGGCAGGAGTCCTTTAGGTAGCAATTCTGATCATACATAAACCCCTGCCAAACTGCTAGAGGAATGGATTTGGAAAAGTGGATTCTTAGAAAACAACTGGAATGACCCATAATCACAGCTGGGGGATCAAAACAATGAGTTTGGGGCCCTGCTGGAAATGTGACACATTCAGGCTCAGCAGTGGATAGACAGCTCACATATTGTGTTCCATTATACAGCACATTTTTCTTAGCATTTTGTTACTTGGTGAATGTTTTGAAATATTTGTTTGGTTCCTCTCATTCATATTAAGCTCTTAGTGGTGAGAGACTTTAATCTCTAATATCAGAGGTCAGTCTCTAGAGTCCAAGAATCAGATTTCAATCCCAGCAATTACAACAATCCCATGTGAACATGTCCATAAAGTGACCATAAGATGGTGATCAGTGAGCTATAAATGGGTTCTGAGGAACACACTTAGGGTGATGGACTAAAAGATTTAATCAGTATGTTTTAAAGAAAGTGAATTTGAAGCTTTTATGTTGGAAAGAAATCAAAAATGATATAATAATGTTAGTATTAAATTGCATGTATTAGTTTGAATTTATGATTTTACAACTAAATGATCTTTTCAATGTTGTAGCTAAAGTGGCCCACCAATACCATCATCCTTACCACCACTGGTATTCATTGGGGATAATTAAATATGGATTCTTTGGACCATGTATTGGGTTTCTCATGCAATTCTCCATTTGTAGGAATCGAATATTTTTAGACAGTGGCTGATTGCATGGCTTTAGGGTCGGGAAAAATCAATATAGGTTTGAAAATCTTATTTTTGCTGGAAATCAAGAGTGCTTTCAGAAAATCTCAGGGAGTACAATAAATTGATAGTCAGCTTACTGTACTCCTGTGTCAATGTGTGATGATTGGACACCCAAAAATAGAATAATATAGTTAAACTGAAGTTGAGGTTGTGATATGAATCATAATGATGCTTAAAAGAGAAAAATAGTAGAGCATGTTGCAGGGTTGGTGTAATATAAAAGAAGGGTGACTGTATTAGGATA
>NW_017731496.1:3177228-3177904 GCF_001890085.2 Hipposideros armiger | reverse complement strand
GTGGTATCTCTTGTAGTTCTGTGGGTTGACTGGATTCAAGGTGAGTAGTTCTCCTGTGAGATCTGTTGTGTTGCTATCAGGCAGGTAAGAGGCTAGAGGCATCTAAAAAAGCTCAACTAGTTTGGACATCCAAGATGTCTTACTCACATGACTAGAAGCTGATGCTGGCTATGAGCGCAACTAGAGTTGGTCCTGAAACTGAAGGACCTATATGTGGCCTATCCATGTACCTCAGGCTTCTCACAGAATGATTTATAGGTTCCAAGAATGAATGTTCCAAGAGATATAGAAGTGCCAAGGCTTTTTATAATCCAGCCTTTGAAGTCCCGTAACGTTACTTCGACTAATTCTACTGGTCAATAAGGCACTAAAACCAGCTGAAATTCAAGTGGAAAAACTTAGACTCCACTTCTCAATGGAATAAGTAGCAAATAATTTGCAACCATCTTTAATCTACCATAATATCTACATGAGACTTTTCCCCAGAGAGTCTTTCTAAATTTTTTTAGCATCTTAATAAATTATTTTTCTATGTGAAACCTGTTGTACAAAAGATTGATCATTAATTGCATTGTAAACAATGGTTAGTATTCCTCTTAACATAAAAGTGCCATAGACATCAAATAATCTTAGCAACAGTTAAAGTGAATAATTTTACATCAAAAGAAAGTAAAAT
>NW_017731496.1:3172537-3173854 GCF_001890085.2 Hipposideros armiger | reverse complement strand
CCTGCTTTGTATTTTTGCTTACCATATCATAAACATGTTCTAATGTTATTGAAAATATTTTAAACATCATATTAAAAACTTGTGTATTAAATAACATTTCAAACATACACAAAAATAGAATAGTACCGTGAACATGCTCATTGTGCAGCATCACCATGTTGAATATTTTATCTGAGAGTTTTCCCATTTCCCTCCGCTCCAATTACTGTTATCATTTCATCTAAATGTTTCTTTTAATAGTTCAATGTTATTTAGATTCATGAGAAACCATATTTTGCTTATATAAAAAGTCTCGTTATAATTGGAATCTTATCACAATGTTCCTGAGTAGATTATTCACTGTTCTTCGATTATATTAAGCAGAAAAGCATATCAGCGCTCTCATATGAACATCTGTACTGTATGAGGCGTCTTCTAATTAACTTTCATGCTGCTGATTCTTCAGCAAGATCCTCTAGTATATACAGAACATATTGACATACCTAATATACCAAATTCATGAAAAAGCAAAGCTCTGGTATTAATCGCTTGGAAACCATAAAATCCAGAGCTCATAACTTTGAATGCACACAATAAATTACAGAGAGAAAGGCACAGTTGAGAGTTCCCATGCAAGTATCAGAAAGGGAACACACCCTTCACCTTAAAATATTCATAGCTCTGCACTGTAAAATCCTCGCTTTTATTATAGACTCCGTTTGTTTTAACATCGCCATCGGCCCTCACCTTTGCCCAAGAGAGTATTTATCAGGTTGATTTATATCTCTTGTCCACATGATGAAGCTAATGAAAAATGCCTGCCTTCTCAGTACTGCCTCAGAAGCCCTGATAAAATTCTTCCAGTAATCCTTTGGGAAACAAAAGCATCAGCAAACATAATTTAGGGGGAAAAGGCTGCGTGACAAAAACTAGGAATTGTTTCTGAAGTAAAAGGATGTCTTTGCGCCTTTTGCAAGGATGCCTGGTTCTATGACCATAGGCAAAATCCATCCACAATTCCACCAAAAAATCCGTTTCTAAAAGGTTTAGAGCTGTACTGAATTAGTTCCTTGGGTCCCAATCTGACTTTAAAACAGTGGTTATCTGAAATCACATTTGCCAATCCTTTTGAGAGGAGGACTGAAGAAAAAGGACAATAGTATTTTATTCTGGAGCATATTTACCCTTTTAATATTAATTACTTTTTCTGTAAATTATGTGCTCATTCTATATGTGAGACAAATTAGGAGTTATTTTTGTATTGTTGGTTCACTTTGCATTTAATTCTTATTGTTTCTGTTTCTGCAGTCCACTAAGTATATTACTTTTATGACTGCA
>NW_017731496.1:3166377-3168602 GCF_001890085.2 Hipposideros armiger | reverse complement strand
TTTTATGCATTTAATAATATTTTGAGCTGCTTTGTACATAAATAACATTATTTTAAACCTTTGTTATATGGTAATAAATTTACCATTATATTGAATTTCAGCAAAAAAATACTCAAAACATACTAAGTGACATCAATTAGATTTAATGAAGTATAGATAAATTAGAATCTAATGACATTGATGACATAAAAATTTGCTACAAAAATTTTGTATACAATATGGCATACAAAACATCTTTGTTGTTGATAGTGCAAGCCACAGAAAAACATATCCGAATGTCGCAGCAAAAGAGTTAAAAAGTTTGAGAGGTGTGACTTGGAACTCATGTTACTACATTCATTTATTATAGTTTTTCCAGATGTTGTTATAGATGATAGTTACTGAGATCATTTTAAATATTCTACTAAAGGTGAATTACAAACCAATTCAGAGGCAATAGATTCTATGTATTTACTGTACACTTTCATATAAGAAGTTAAAATCTCTTCCTTCTATATGCTGTTCCTTGGCATCTTTTAACTCAGATCCACTTCTTATCCTATTTCCTCCCTGACCTCATTCTCTGCTCTGTATTTTAGGACCTTCTTTGTTCATGTGTCAGATAGCTTCTGGGTAAGTTTGACCAGTGTTATGCACTATCAGGGAATTGGAGGGTGAGGGAAGGGAAAGTCCAAAACAGTTCTTCACCTCTCTCTTTGGCTCAAAAAAACATATCCATCTGTACCTGTGCCTGTCTGACTCCATCTCCCACCTAATAGGCCCCCCTAGCTTCCTCCATGTACACTAAGCTTCTGGGTTCCAATAACCCCATCTGTTCCCTTTGTCCCAGCTTTTGGGTGGTAACAGCTTCTGCTATTTCCAGTCTCAGGATTAGCACACGGTCCTCTTGTTTGGAGTCTCAGCTCTATCTACTAAACCAATGCCACTTCTATTTGAAATACTTGCAGTAGTTATGTTTTCCTGGTTGGATTCTAATGAATTCATTCCATTTTCACTTTCCTCACCTGAAAACTGGTAAAATCACACACTCNACACATCTTGTGAGTAGAAGATAGAAAACTATAGACCCATTTTCTTGACTTCTCACTTCTCTACTACACTTAATTGAGTCTCCTTGTACAAAATACTCATTGACTTCTGCTGATAATAAAGGCTGACATTATTTTCATTAGCAGAAATATTTGTCTCAAAATATTTTCCATTATAGATTAGTGGTTCCTATAAGGCTGATCTGGCCTGTACATATATTTGTTTGGCCCACTTAGAGTTAATACTTGACATAGTTTCTACTACTAAAACAAGAGATAAAAACCAAACAAACAGATGCAACACCTGGAAAACGTAGGCCACATTCTAGCCTGGAATAGTCACAGTGCCCATTTAGAGGGAGTATTGTTGCCAGTTTATCCCATCTCGCTGTCTTATTCATTCATACTCCTTGCCTATCCTCTGAGTTAGTGACCCCTGATCTAAACTCTTACAGTGCTATAACACCGTCATAGAATTTTCACCTCTTCGGGTTAGAACACATTATCTCTGTTACTGTGGTGCCTTATGAATATCTGTCATAAACACCTTCTTCCACGTTACTTTTATCAGATTAAGGATTTTCTAGCAGAGCAAAGTACTTTTTAGCAAAACATATTTTCTAGCACTCTGGGAAGCATGGGTAGGTGCAGAAGTTCTGCAAAATTAGCAGAGTACTGGGGTACCCTGGGAGAGTTTGGGAGCCAGATGAAGGGTAAACAAAGGGTGCTTATGGCCCATTTCACTTTCTTCCTAATTGTGCGGAGCACTTACCTTAACAACTTTGCCCTAGCACTAGACGGTATAAGGCCTATGTGGTCTCCCTGCTCCTGTCCCAGGCAGTTGTTAAGTACTTGTGGGATGCAGGGCCTCGCTAACATTGAGCTGTAGGACTAAGGCGAGATACGCTGAGTCTGAAGGACCTCTTCATTCTCCCTCTGTATCAAGAGAGCTGCGCTGCTTGCTCCAATGGGGGAACATTGGGTGTTGAGTGTTAAAGGAGTTATAATACAAAACAGGCAGCAGCCAGAAAAATATCATTCTAGTGGTAGCTGTCTAAAGAACTGCTCTGTGTACCACAGGACTAATCAACAACAATAATTCTAGAATAATTCTTTCATCTTTTTTGGTGATATTTTACATAAGACCTTGCAAATACTAATCCGTTCTCTGAATTTCCATTTGTTCAGTCTTGGTTA
>NW_017731496.1:3159083-3159882 GCF_001890085.2 Hipposideros armiger | reverse complement strand
TTCAGTTTGGGTACCTGAGTGAGCGAAGTGAGCCTGAGACATCGGTGGGATTGCATCCTAGGAGAACAGAAGTACTTCTTTGGGGAAAGACATTATTCAACAAGCCTGAGACCATCCTACAGTTCTCAGCTCTGTTCAGGACAATAAGTTAAAACCCAGTTTCTAGTATATTTTTTTCATAAATGTCCATTCATCAACCTCCCCTCCATATGAGATTCCAGGAATGACTCTAAATCACACCTCTGAGAAGTTTGACTCAAATAAGTTATCTAAATGTGGGACCAATAAAGAACTGTTCAAGAAGCCCTGATAACTGATGTCGAGGATTTTTTTGCGTGTGTGGCCTGAGGTAATCTTTTAATTATCAGAGTGTCATGATGAATTATTTCACAAGAAAATTAAAGATTTCACATCTAGTTTCCAATTTTAAATGTATGCACATTGAGGGCAGAGATCTTTCTCTTCAAGCCAAAACACAGATTTCCCAATAAACAATTTATCACTTTTTGATGTAAGAAATGGGGTAGAGTATAAGGTCTGTTTTTCTGTTTAATTCACAGAACCTGACTTAATTTAAAAGAAAGGGCTGTTTTTCTTTTGTTCGCTAGACCTTTTTTTCCAAAATTTTTCCATGTCTGGGAATGAGGAGGTTTAGAGCAATGTCAGGTATCCGGAAAGACACAGGAATTGATGTTAACTTAAGGAATTGAGTAAGTTGACTATGAATATCACACAGCATATGTTTCCATTATTGCAAATAACTCTAATTTTTTCATGCAAAAAGGCATATTTTCACACT
>NW_017731496.1:3154144-3155108 GCF_001890085.2 Hipposideros armiger | reverse complement strand
TTTGTTTGTTTGTTTTTTGGGGGTTTTTAGCTGAGCCATCCTGCCACCTGTTGGCAGCTCAGCAGCAGCTCAGCTCGGGCCGGGACTCGAACCGCTATTGCTCAGAGCTTGCACTCTTGAGCAAGCTCTTAACCAACTGAGCCACTCGGCCAGCCCTCCATTATTCTCAATCAAGTGGTATCATGTACTAACTAGTTACAGAAAGAATTAGACTCAAAATTAAATGTATTTGTCATGCCTGATGTATGTTGTGGTCTTCTTAGTGACATTTATTTATTTGTTACTATGCTGGCTGGGCTGCACATTTCAGGAAGGAAAAGGTCATTTCCATAACTAGAAGATATCAGGGAATGATGAAAGTGGAGAGGTTTTCAAACTGTGGTGATCAGTAATCTCTACTCTATGGGGCCTTGAGAGGTTGGTTCAATGCCTGGAATCCAGCTTCAGACAAAGCCACTCTGCATCTGTGTATTTAATACACATTATATTGCCATCCATATAGGATTTTATTATTAAAACATGGTTTCACTGCTAAAATATTTTAAAAATTGCTAATTTTTGTCCCTCCCACTGACAATACAATCACTCTGAGCTACCAAGCACATAGCTAGTGACTCAACCTAAATCAGAACACTTATTTTTTTATTCCCCTCTTTTTCTTAGGTTAGCTAGTATTTGTAAAATATATTTTATAAAATTTTACTGGTTTACTATTTTCCTAAACATTTAATAATTGATTTTTTTCTATAAAGACCCTCTCCCCCTTCCCCTCCCCCATTTGGACATATCCTTCTCTTTGGAATTGTACTTGAAATTAAGATTATATAATCAAAATTCTTTCAGAGAATTTCTGAATAAATCCTATTTCCCAGAAAGAGGTTTTCTAGAAATAATAATAAAAAAGAGTAACTGCAGGGTTAAGCCTTGCTTATTTATTCTTTTATGCAGCTCAGACATGGTAAGA
>NW_017731496.1:3120665-3148844 GCF_001890085.2 Hipposideros armiger | reverse complement strand
TCCTCAGTGCTTTGGGCCAATATTTTTTTAATTGAGATCTAATGAACTCTCTGTCTATCTTCTGTCAGGACAAAATGGTTGTAGCTGCAAAGAATGTCCGCCAATGTCATTAACCCTCCTTCCCTGCCAGCACATTCAAGGCTAAAGAACAAAGTCATAATTCCACAGGGACTGAGGATGGACTTTAAGTAGAGTTGTGTCGGCAGTGAGTTATCTTAAGCAGTAAATCATTGTAAAAGTAGCCTATTAAAGTGCACTAAAATTAGAAAGGTTAGGGTTAGTGCAATTCTTCTACAAGTCTTGAGTGTTAGTGATAGCCCATTGCCCTGTAGTAGCCTGAACTGTACATCATGTGCCTTAGAAAAGGAAAGCTCTTGTGGTTTTTCCCTTTCCCATTGCACTCTAGGGTGATCTCAGCATCAGTTAAAAATTCCTGTCAAAAATAAACACTGAGAGATCGAGAGTTCATCATCTATAAAGACCCAACAAAGAATAACTAGTTTTACTGCTCTTATTTGGGCATTTATTGGAGCTCTTAGACATGCTGGTGAAGTCTTTTGAGTCTTATGGTTCCTGATAATATGAGCTTTCTGTAAAAATGATGTAAAGAGAGAAATGTCAACCTACTGTATCCTAACACATTATATTTGAATTAACACCCCACTTCTCACATGGGCCTCTATTAGATGGAAATTATTGTCATGTCCCTGATAATCTAGGGTCAATTCACATGGGTAAGCAAGGGGTTACATTGGGTGTGTGATAGGCAGATAAGAGAAAGAACTGGTTCAGTGAACTGTGAGTAGTCTTCATGCAAAACTGTTTTCCTCAGAATTTCCAAATACTGATTTACAACCAAGAATTTTTCAGATGATCACCTACAGCTTCCAGCAATCACTCAATGATTCAGCCACCCCTCCTACCTCATGCCCCTTCATAGTTCCTTATATTGCCTTCCTTTGTCAGGATTTGCCCTTTCTGTGGACACCGACTCCCTCACTCCAACCACCTCAAGAGCTTCCTAGCTGAAGTAGGTAGGCTTGCTCCAGTTTCAAATTCTCCTTGTCGCTAATGTCCCTGTGTTTCCTATTTGGATTTCTGGGTCTGTTTCTGACCCATTGTTTCTCCCTATTCTCTTGTACTAGAGTATTTCTGAACTTTGAGTGCTTGCCTAACCTAAGGACCCTCTAGCTTCCTGATCTTTGTTCTGTGAATCTAGTTTCCTGGACTGTCTATGAAATCAATTGTCACATGCTGTTCTGATGTTACTACAGAACTTGAACAAGTCTCTTTTAATACCTTTGGTCTCAATTTTCTCACTAAAAAATAAGATCAGTTGTACTTGAAGGTCTCTCATTCTGATGTATCAGTGGGGTTGAATCACTAATGCAATGTACAAATTTGCCAGTTTGAGTCATGGTTACAGTGACTTTCAAATAAATGAATATTGGTAAGTGAGTAACTGGGATTTAAGAAACTTTTTTTTTTGCTTTCTAAGAAGGTTAGTTTCAGAAAATGCTTCTAGGATAGTATTTTTTAAAAGAAAAAAATTCTATTAGATGAATATTTCAGCCACTTTTAAAAATATTTCAAAGAATGTGCTTTGGCATTAATTATTAGTAACTTACATAAGACTGGATTCTACCTAACTATCCATCTCGTACACTGTCGTATTCTAAAAGAAATATAAATGCAAATCATTAATTTTTTTGATCCCCTAATATATGCCAAGGGCTGTTTTAAATATGTTTCACATATTAACTCATTTGTTCCTTAAGCCCTATAAGGGAAATACTGTTGTTACTCCTATTTTACAGATGAACTGACTGAGGTGGAGATGTTAAGTAACTTGCTCAAGGTTAGACAGAATACAAAAGTCAGGATTTATACAATGTTGTCTGGCTTTAGAGCCTATACTTATAAATATCTTGCTATCATCTGCCTTTCACAACCAATTCAGAGAAAATCCTTGAGTGGAGTATATTGAAGTAGGTCTCTTGAATAGTCAAATAAGGTTTATATTTATAACAAAACAAAACTTATAACACTCTCCCATACCATTTTACTCAAAAAAAATCAAATAGAATAAAGGCTGCTTATCAATCTACTCATTCTTATTTACTTTTTCTTTCTCCCCTATATACACGCTGAGTGTTTTTTTTATGTTCTCCCCACTTGTCTTTCCCCACCTCTCAAATGTATTTTACTTTCCCCAGAAGCATATGTCTTTTGTATGAGTTGGTCTAATTCCTTTAGCTTGTCCAATACAGCTTCTCTACTTGTTGTTAAACACAGGTCAATATGAGAGCCCAAGGGAGAGCTTGCAGGATTCTTCATAGAGCAAAGTTGAAGAATCCTAGTACCTAAATACATATTGCCCCTGAATACATCTAAATAACTTCAGGTGTAGATGTCCTATATGGAATTCAATTTTCAGTCACTTGAATTTTTATGGGTTTCTCCACACTAAGATTTCAGTCTTTAGTTTTACTTCCAGCTCTAGAGTTCCCTTGATGATGAACATGAGAACTATTTTACCTGGGGCCAGATATTTGGATCTGGGTCATGGAGGGATGGATAATGAATCAAGAGTCCAAAGAAGTGGGCTGGCCAAGTGGCGCATTGGTTAAGATCTGGCTTGGGATGCCAGAGGGCCCTGGTTTGGATCTCACATATGAGGACCAGTGACACTGCCCTCTGCGGCTAAGATGGTGAACAGCAGCTTGACCCAGGGGCTGGGCTGCTGTGGGTCCCCGGCGACAACGTAGGCTGCAGCCCCTGCTGCAGTGGGTTGCCATGGGCTACTGTGTGTAGCCAGAAGCCCGTGTGAGCAGCCGGCCATCCAGAAGCTGGTGACTAATCTGCCTTGCCTGGGAAGAACACAATGATGGTGCCAACTTGGGCCAGTGAAGCAACGTCCTCTACAACTGGACTGAAGAACAAAAGGACAGCAACTTGTCTGTTCCCCTTCCCTGATTCCCCAGTGCTGTTCCCATCACCCAATTCCCCAATAAAAATCTTAAAAAAAAAAAAAAGAATCCAAAGAAGTAAAAAATTCTGGCTACCATCTAGAAATTTTGTTTTTCTGAAAACTCAGTAATATTTAAAAATATGTCTACTTTGAAAAAAATATATAAACTATGAGTTTATGCCACATGTATTAATTTCTGGCTTTCACTTAACCAACACACAGGATGACCTGAATTTCTCACTCTTCTGTCTGTTTTGGGGATACTGAATCACAACCTAAGGAAAGAGACGGCTTAAGACAACTGTTTTTTCTTAGAAGACAAAGTAAATGAATGTGGGTTATAGAGGAAGAGGCCTGAACATTTTATACTGAATTCTAGAGCTGTAGAATGTTACCATTTCAAGAATGGCACTTTTGAAACTCGACTTTCCATGAGGCGACAAAACTCTTAAAAATGGTTTGAAGTTAAATTTGAAGTGGGCAATTAGCAAAGGACTTATAAAAACTGCATTACAATTTATAATCTCAAATTTACAAAGTTAGTAACCGATTTTATTCTTTGAAGCATTAGAGAATGAATTAGTCAGTACCTGCTCATACGTGAGTGTATGAGCTCATGTTTGCTAATAGATGGAAGAGGAATAAGCTAGGCTGACTCACCCCTGGTGAAAGACATTTTCACTTCTGTCTCAGACAAAATAAACTCAGATGAGTTTTTATCTAGACACACTGCTGATTAATCACTGTATGATAACATTTAGATTATCACTCAGCATCATGAGTGTTGAAAGCAAACCTTTATTTTCTAGCGATGGAACTCATAGGTTTTTGACTTTTTCTTTTTTCACATATTCACTGAATGTACAGATTCTACTAGAAATTGAACTGTTGGGAATAAACTCTCAAAGATGCAAGGGAAATTTCCAGCTCTAGGGTACAAAAACATAATTCGTAGATTAGAAAAATATACATGAAAAGATCAAATACCAATAGAATAATTCAATTCAGTGATACTTCACAGTTCCTGGAACTTTTCTTATCTGTGTAGATAAAGTTGTTGGTTTGCTAAGAATAAACAAACAAAAAAAATTAGCCAATTTAGATGCCAAATACTGAGTACTTAATACACATAGTTTGTTCTTTAGATACCTCCCCAGATTTTCACTCAGAACTTAGTAGTTCTTGGTTTACAGTGTTAGTAAATTTAAACATATCTTATTCCAACCCTTAGCAGATTAAAAACAACTATGTATGTAATTAGAAAGTGGAGGACTGTCTACATGCAAGAACTTTAATGTCAAGGAATAAAAGTAGATTACTTAACAATCAGATAATCAGAATAATTAAAGATTTAAATGCTCACAGAAATCAAATCCAAAATGCTCCCTCAGCTTCCCATAGGCCATTTAGAATCAATGTTTTAGAGCACAGTCTGGATATTTCTGGGCATAACAGTGTCCCTGAGTTATCACAAAGAGGTTTAATTCATCCTCTATGTGTGAATTTATTTGAAGGTATTTCAACTAAAATAGGTTATATTATTGATATTTATTTAGTTATATCTTTACTAATCTCAAAACTGCATTCTCCAAAATGGCTTTTTCATAAATTCTATTTAAGGCAAAAATACAAGAATCATCACAAGGCATTGTGTAAGTTTAAAATCAAGTATGTGGCAGTGATAATATTCTTGCTAGAACCACAACCCACTCTAGCACATGCTGTATCTGGGGTGAACATTTAAAACTAAGCCAAATTTTGCCAAGTTCCAGAGTAATATTTTCCGCTAAATTTTTCCAGAAATACCATTAAAAAAAAGAAAAATAACTGAAGAGGGGAAGGTGTAGAATGAACCTCTCAGGACTAGTTGGGTGATATGAGACTGAACAAGTTCAGATAACCCCATACTTTTCCTTGGTGAGAAGGGGTGCATCACCTACTAGAAGCCAGAAAAGGTTCAAACCAGACGATCTTTAAACCTGAGTTGCTGCCAGAGTCGCGGCTCTAACCTTACCCATCTCTTCATGGGAAATAGTTATTTCAGTGAATAGCAGAAGGAATATCTACAGTCTGCACCTTGGCCCAAGATGTCAAAGATGACTCATTCTCCTCTAGCAGAGAGAGCCAGAGAGTTTTAGGCAATATGGCTCTTTGGCCAGACTACTACCTGCTGCTCCCAAGGGAAGCTTGTGAACAGTCATTTCCAGCATCGCCTCTCTGAAGTTTCTGGTATTCATTTCTCCCAGAGGACTTTGCGGCCTTGGCAGCTGGATAGCTGTGTGATTCTGCCTTGATCATCTCAGTTAACAGCTTTTATCAAAGGATCTGCTCTACTTTATTTTGGCAGTATCGATGACACACCATTTTTTTTAAAGATATGCCTCTAAAAACGTTACATTGAGGACTACGTTGAGGCAATATGCCTCTGTCACATCAGACAACTTGATTCCTGACCATCTCTCTTTTTTTTTTTTTAGTGGAGCCATCCTGCCACTTGTTGGCAGCTCTGCGGCAACTCAGGTGGGCTGGGAATCGAACCAGCGACCCTGTTGCTCAAAGCTCGCACTCTTGAGTGAGCTCTTAACCAACTGAGCCACTCGGCCAGCACCTGACCATCTCTTTCTTGAAGGAAAGGTCAGATGTTAGAGAAGCTGTACATTCATACACTATTTGATACTTTTGGTAGCTATTACAGGATATTAGAGTTTAAAGTTCACTTCTGTGTCACTGGCCCAATTTAGTAATTAGTTTCTATTTGTTGGGATATGAATAGAGTATTTTTTTCTGTCTGAGAAATTCAATAATTGCTAGGAAGAAATAAAAAAGCTTCACAAAAAAACACAGGAGAAAAATATTAGCTTTTATGAAAATGCTGAAGATTTTATTAAGCTCCCAGAAGTTTTTCACTTAAGTTTAATATGAATTTTGAGGAATGCTTATAATGATTTTACTTGGTGTATTTCCCTTAATCATAGTTATAGAATTGTTTTCACATGAGAAACCCATCAATTACAAGTTCTTAAATTATTTTCATGTCAGTCCTATTGATTTATATTCTGTTTGGTAATATGGTTTAAAAGCCTAAAGAAAAAAATGTTTAGCTAATTCACATTAATATTTGTTGATAATTAGCACAGTATAATTGATATTCTATAGAAAATTATTTTTCTGTTTATATTTTCTCAAGAGAGAATATTATACATTCCTAATTTTTATATTAGCATATTTGGGGGCCAAGTTTATTTTCTAAGATAACAGCTCTGCTTGCATAATAAAAGTCAGTGAGTAGATGAAATTTAATAAAAAGAAAATTTATGGAAAAAATACATTACAAGAAATATGTTTGTGATGTGGGAATTTTTTTTTAGTTATTGTTTCCATTGCATTAATTAATTTATTCTTTTATAGGGGCACATAAATATTCAGGGGACATAGTTTTAGGATCTTTTAGAAGAGCCTGAAGCCCTTTGAAGGCTGAGAAATGCCTTTTTTTTTTCTGTAATCTAATACCAGGTATTGAACTTGATAGACTGTATGAACCTGGTTAAAATGGCTGTATTTCCAATGAATATAATCTCCAAGGTAATTTAAAAATAAATGGATTCATTTATTTATTCACTCATCCATTTCTTTATCCATGAACACGTATTTCTTGAATACTTAAAAATATATGCCAGACATTATATTTTATGTTAGAGGAGAAAAGATCAATAAGAACACATCTAATGCTTAAACAGATCAGAGTGCTTAACAATGACAAAAATGGTGTGTTTTCCAAGTCACTCTATCAGTCTAACATAATTCTGATACAAAAACAGGTTAAGAACACCATAAACAAAAAGAAAACTATAAACCTAGTTCTCTCACAAATGAACAAAAATCATAAACAATAATTAAACAGCTAAAAAATCATTAAGCAGTGATATATTGAATAATTAGTTTACCATGGAATAATTAGTTTATCCCCCAAAATGCATGCATGGTTCAACATTAGAAAATCTATTACTGCAATGTATTACCTTATAGTATTAAAGAAGGAAAAAAACATATATGAAACAGCATGGGTAGATTAAAGATGGGTTTTTTTGTTTTTTAATTTATGAGGGAATTAGGAGAAATAAAAGAGAACATGTTTAAAAATTGTGATTGGAAACATATACTAATACCATATTCAGAAATATAAAGGAGAAGACAGATTCACTTACTTGGAATTTAAAAATAAAAGACAGTTTGTACAGAGAAAGATACCATGAGTAGAATTAAAATATAACTTGCAGACCTTTGGTTCTAGATAAGGTGGAGTAAATACCCCTTTATCTTCCTCTGAACTCAGTTATAAAACCTGACAGAATGCACAACCAGCTATGTGAGAACTCTGAGAAGTATGATAAATATAAGAAGGCAGGTTGGGGAAGAACACCAGAAACTGAAGTGCCACTGAGCCAGCTTTGCATTTGCCATATTTTCCCTCCTCTGGTATGTCCTGGCCAGAAGTCAGCACATTCCAAACCCCAGAAATAAACACTGTGGTGAATTCAGGGAAAGACATAAGAGAAACCCTCTCATTCTAGCTCAGGAAACCGAAAAGGAGACTCCCAAAACTCCCAAAACTCAGAGAGCGTCAGGGGAATCTCTTGGAGTTTTTCCCTTCTCTTTCTCTTTTATCCTAGAGGGAATGATAATAGCAAGGGAGTTTTTGTTGGTCTTGTTTTCATTGCTCTTCTTTCTTGAAGAAAAATTCTTTACTTGAAGGAAAAAATTCTGCATAAAATGCAATCTGCTCTAGACATAGAAGTGGCCTGTTCAGTACCTAACATTTTAAATATCAAAGTATATGGTAAACAAACAGAAAGTGACATGCTTCCTGTGTACAATGCAGTATTTTCAATTATGAAATAAGCTCTACGAAGTGAGACACCAGCAGGAGCCAAAACTTAGAGGCAGGGGAACCTGTCTCTCCTTCCATAGAGACATGACTCCAAGAAGGTGTCACCAAACCTGCTGTGTTCATTTTTCCCTTCTTGCTGTGTCCTGCTATGCTTAACCCTGAACAAGGTGGAAGTGGGCAGTTTCTGGCTGGAAGTCTAAAGAGGGCAGCCGTGGAATGTGAACGTTCCTGTGAGATAATAAAGAGGAGGCGTTTAGGAAGGCCACTTAGTAAAGCTGTTTAGGAACTGGCCTCACCCCAATTTGCATTGTACCAAAAGGAAGTCACAGGACATCTTTAAAAGGCTGAAAGAAAAGAACTGTCAACTCAGAATTTTACATCAGTGAAAATGTCCTTCAGGACTTAAGGAAAGCAAAGACATTCTCAGATAAAAGTAATTGAATAAATAAAGAAGCGGAATTGTTGGCAGCATCCCTGCTTTAAAAGAATTGCTAGAGGGGAATGATATGAGAAGGAAATGTGGAACATCATGAATGAAGAAAGAGAAACACAAAGGGAAAATATCTAGGTATATACAATACATTATCCTTCTGCTCTTTAATTTTTGTAAAATGTGTTTGATGGTTGAAAGCATAAAATATAACTTTCTCAGATGGAAGTTTCAATGTATGTAGAGGCTATATATGACTGCTAGCTGTAGCATAAAGGAGAGAAGTTAAAGGGAATTTATAGTGGTAACATTTTCACATTCCAATTAGGTGACAAAATAGTGATTTTAAATAGCTTGAAAAAATAAGTGTGTATTTTGTAATTCCTAGAGTAAGCTCTAAAAACTTGTACAGATAACTATGGTCAAAATGACTAAGAGCAGTATTTGAATTCAGAACAGTGAATAAGAAAAGTGTCGAAAGAAAACCTGGAAACACCAATGGCCAAATGATGTTAAGCTTAGAAAAAATATAGAATCTTTTTTCAAAGTTCCTGTGGAAATTTTACATAATATTTCTTTGATAATTAAAAAGCATTATCTGATATCTCTTTAGGGATATGTTGTGTTGCAAACCCAACACACACACACAACAAAAAGCAGTGAAACAAGTTAAATGAAATAGCTATAGGTTTTTTAAACTTTTCTATTGTTACAGCTATTTAATTTATGAAAAGAAAAATGCTATCATTTTACCATCAACCAGACACATTAAATAATAATAAATAATCATTACTATTTCCCTTGAATGATCAACTGATAAAATTTGAGAGGGTGTGTGTGTGTGTGTGTGTGTGTGTGTGTTTGGCTACAGTTGAGAAGTGGATATTATAATTTATTAAAATCTTTTTTTACCTGAAAGATTGAATGTTACATTTCAATTTTAATTTTATTTCATTAATAATTATACTTCAGAGACATATAATCAAGCAAGTTTCTACTAGGTACTTTTTATTCTAAAAACAACATGTGTTGATTTTATAGAGCAACTGAAGCCCTCGTAAACTGCTAGTGAGACTATAAATTGGGACTTTAAAAAACTGTTGGCAATGGCTACTATGAATACATGTAAACTCTATGCTCTAGTTTTCTATTGTTGTGTAACAAATTACCACAGACTTGCTGGCCTAAACAAAAACATATGAGCTCACAATCCTGTAGGTCAGAAGTCTGACACAGTGTGACTGGGTTATCTGCTCAGGGTACCACAGGCTGAAATGAAGGTGTTCGAAGAGACTGAGTTCACATCAGGAAATCTGGGGAGAAACCCGTGTCCAGCTCAGTCAGGTTGTTGGCAAAATTCAAGTCATTGAGGGTGTAGGACAGGTCCTGCTCCCTTGCTGGCTGTCAGCTGAGGGCTCCCTAAGTCCCTAGAGGCCACTTCTTAGTCCTTGCATGTGGATTCCTATGTCATCAAGGCCACAACAAAGCAGCAAGTATCCCTGTGCTTCACAGCTGTCTGACTTCTTTTTCTGCTCCTGGAGAAAGCTATCTGCTTTTAAAGCAGCTCGTGCGATTAGATTTGGTCTACATGGACATCTCGTCATCATAAGCCCCACCTGGATATTTCCCTGTCATTAGACATTGAATCTTGGGGCCATTGTATTATTCTGTCTTCTGCCTCCTATGACTGAGCAGTTTCAGTCCTAGATATATACATCCAACAGAAATCTGTACGTATGTTCACCAAAATACGGCACAGGGCTGCTAATAGAAGCAACTACTCATATTAGCAAAATATGGAGAAATTATTCAACAATAGGATAAATTATGGTATATTATTATGATTGAATGCAGAAATAAGAATGAACAAATTAAAACTATAACAACATGAATGAATCTCACATAGTGTGTAGTAAGCAGATAACAATGTTTTATAGAAGCAAATGAAAGGGTACTTAACCCAGTCCAGAAACTAATAGAAAACTTCCTGGGGAAGGTATAGCTTTCAATAAAAAGAGTTAGAGTGAGTGAGTGAGTGATGGAAGAAGGCTGTGTGTGTGTGTGTGTGTGTGTGTGTGTGTGTGTGTGTGTGTGTGTGTGTGTGTGTGTGTGTGTGTGTGTTGGGGGTGGGGGTGGGAAGGGGGAACATGACTGACTTTTAAATTGAAAGAATTATGCAAACATAAGTAACACAACTATAAAAATTATAAGCAGATCAGCATTATGAATAAGTAGGAAATGGTGGGATAAAAGATATTGGAAAATTTGGCAGGGGTCAGAACATGCAGAACCTTGCAGGCCACGTTAGGAAGATTGACTTTTATCCTATTGGTGATGGGGACATGGGTGGCCCTTACAAAACAAAGAATATAAACAAATTTATATTTGGGGTCACTGACACTGCAACGTGGAAGATGAAATTGAAAGAGTAAAGCATGGAGGAAACTGGACTAGTGAGGAGGATTTTCAAGGAGTACAGGTGAGAGAGGACGGAAGCCTGAGTCAGCTGGAGTGAAGAGCAGGCGCAGCAATATAAGAAGCATGGATGCCTTATATCTGCCTTCTTTCCAAAAATCTCTTCTTAAAGTCTTAATTCATGCCAAAGTATAACCAATTAATAATTACAATTGCTTTGTATTTCCATGTCTCCCAAAAGAAGGTGAAATTATCAGTTAAATAGGCATCTAGGCTCTAAGTTGAAAAGATGACTTCTAGTTGTACAACGTCAGGTGTTTTCCTAAAGATAATTGTGTGGATGTGGGTGTGTATGTTTCTTTGTTTTCTAAGTCATCAGGATTTTTCCAAATCACCACGTCTATGGGTAAGGGAACCAGAACAGAAAATATATTCCAAGGCTGAGGTGTCAAGAAAAATCGATGCTTTAATTCTATGACCTTCCCAAAGTCAGCTACTGCAAAGATATGGGACAGGAATTGTTGAGGACTTTCACATGAAACTATGGCCAGTGGAGCAGTTGTGTGAAGGAAACTTCTTAGCCATAACTTTACTATCTTTGCTAGAAAAGCCTCATAAAGTCAATTCCTGTAGACACATAATAAACCAACAGAGAGATCCATGGCATCTGCATAAATAAATATGTTCAGTTTGATGTGCATGTGAAAGTAATATAAATGTTCTTTTTAAGTTTCCATTGTTATCGTGTTCTATAAAGGCTTCCCCAAGGTTATAGCCATCATTAGCTTACAAAGAGAATGGAGCTGACTTTGGAAATAAAGTATATGTGTTTATATGATTAATTTCACTCAAATTCTATATAAATTTAATTGTAACTGTTTTCAATAGAAAAATAAAGAACGCATTTTACATTAATTGAGCTAAAGTTAGTTTCGAATTAGTGTTTGGCTACTCCTTTGGAAGTCCCCTTTCATTCCCACTCCCTGCCCCCGCTTTTCTCTCGTATCTCTCTGTCTTATATTTTGCTAGGCTATTTGACATCAGAGCTTTTCATCAAGTAAATATTCCAAACTTTATCTATAAATAACTTCTCTACCCACAACAGGAGTTTTAAATTTCTTAGAGAAAAAATAGCAATGTCTTTTAGTAGAATATTACTTTTTTGAAAGTTTTGATTTTTCTCATCAAGGTTTGACTGAGTTATATTAATAAATCTTTGTGTCTAGCTCTAGATCTTTGGGTAGTTTTACCTATGTTAGACAGACTCATTCAGTATACACTCTTTGTGTCAGGATTTCTTTTTTCTTTTTCACTTAGGATGGTTTGAAATTCATCCATGTTGTTATGTATTAGTTGTCTGTTTATTTTTATTTATGTATTCCATTGTATGAATATACCATTTATCTACTCTTTTTTTTTATTAACTCATTTATTGAGAGACATGTGGTCTGTTTCAATTTGGGGCTATTTATTAGTAATAAGGTCACTGTAAATATCTTTCTACTAGCCTTTTTTATGAAAATCTGTTTTAATTTCTTTTGAGTAAATATCTAGGAGTAGAATTACTAGAGCATAGGAACAATGTTAAGTTTACTATTACAAAAAACTGCCAGACTTTTTCCAAAGTGATATCTCATTGTGGCTTTTATAAGCTTTTAAACTACTCTGTACTTTGAATTTATGTGAACCCATTCAGTTAAATATCAGTCCTTTTACTAGAGAAGTTGGAAAATAGAAAATAAAATTCTCCAGCTTAATGTCCAAAAATATTTGTTTGAATCTCTTTCTCGAAATATATCATTTAAACATAATCCCCCTTAATAATCATTCTTTGTATTGTATCTAAATTTTATTTTAGTTTTGAACTTTGTCTAGGGGCATTTAATTCCATTAACATTCAACAAGCATTTGTGAGTAACTAATATGGTCTAGGAAAATCCTATGCTTGATGGTTAAATAGGTAAATAAGTTATAATCCCTACCCTCAGTTGTCTTAACAAGAGACAGATGTGTAAACAACTGTGTGTAAATATTATAGATACTATTTTGGTTGTTTATATATGGCATAGGGAGGATAAGAGAAAGCAAGGGTGAAATTTGCGTGGTGAAATGGGAGAAGAGTCATGAAAATCTTTGAAGAGAAGATGCTTGCACCTAATTTTTTCAGTAGGACTTTTAGGAGACATTATGGTGGTTTGACTTTTAGGGGACGTTATGGTGGTTTAAATTATTTATTACTATTATTTGTTGTTTTTATAGTTTTGTGAACATATTGGTTTTCTGCCTCTGCAAGCAATACTGAGGAAAGTGAGCTGGACAAATGATTCCCATTCTAGTCCCATCTCTGTCTCTTGAAGTGTGACTTTCAAAGTCCTAGTTTCCTAATTTGTGTCCTTGTCAACCTCACAACAATGTGAAGATCGGCAAGGGCGTGCAGTATGGCTCCTCACCTTCTTAAACTATAAGCAAATGTAATGCGTTGTGAAGGTATACTATCAGTAATGATAACATGTGCCCTGTTTTTCCTTTGAAAATTCCTCAGGTGCTCTTCAAAATATTTCTATGCTTAGTGTCTTGGTCCACACAAGTGTATAGTTTTATGAAATATCACATGATTGTCTTTTGACATGTCTGCTTCTCTGGTTTAGAACTCTCTCCCTTCACCTTATTCCCATTGTTATTCTCATCTCCCCAGATTTGCTTTATATCCATGGAGCTATATTTACCAAAGTGTGTTCTAATCCAAAATTCACTGTGTTTATTATCTCCACTCTGTTTATTCTCATAGACATATGCAAGAAACCATATTCCTATTGCTGCTGTAACAAATTACCACAAACTTTGTGGCTTTAAACAATACAAATTTGTAATCTTATAGTTCTGGAAGTTAAACGACCAAAGTAGGTCACACTGGGCTAAAATTAAGGTTTCAGCAGAACTGCATTCCTTCCTGGAGTCTTCAGCAGAGACCACATTGCTGCTGCTTCTCCAGCTTCTTCAGGACACCTACATTCCATGGTTCGTGATCTCTTTCTCCATCTATAATGCCAGCAGGGTAGCATGTTCACATCCATCTTCGATTCTACTCTTCTGCCCACCTCGTCCACATTTAAAGGAATCTAATTACATTGGGCCCACTGGATAATCCAGGATATTCTCTTTATTTTAAAGTCAACTGACAAGCAACCCTAATTCCATCTGCAACCTTAATCCCCTCTTGCCCTGTAATATAGCACAGTCACAGGTTCTGGGGATTAGAATATGGATATCTTTGGGAAGTAATTCTTTTGCCTACCACACTGGTATTAAATTTTGTTTGCTTATTTTTTTGCTGGCTTGTTTTTACCTAAAGAAATGTTGTTGGGAACCCTGGGCACCCCCTTCATTGTTAGCCATGTGTTCTAGTTACGACTTATGTTCTCCATAGTCACTTGCTCCCCAGATTTTTTGGGACTCTTCTCTCTTTCCTTGCAAAGCTACCTTTGAACAGATGACTATTCTCACCCTTTAAACTTCCTTTGGACTTGGTCCCAGAGTGCAAGAGGTCCTCAGTCCAAGGACTTTGGGCTTCAGTCTTGCTTCTGGCCACCCATTTATTTCTCATGTCATCCATTCTCTTTTCTTGTTAAAGCACCAATGTTTAGCATAAAAAATAGAAGTAATATTTTCATTATTCCTTGTCATTTTGCCATTTCTTTTTTTGAGTTCAGAAGCTCTTAATAACTTTCATGATCTGAATGACTTATTTTTGGTAGATGTTAATAAATGAGCCTAGGTATAAGAAGTAGTGAGTAGTAGACATAACTTTGAGTTAAGTAACAATCTACTTACTGTAACATACTATTTTTTCATTCCTGGGAGAGAGAGAGAGAGAGAGAGAGAGAGAGAGAGAGGGAGTATGTGTTTTCAGGTAACACTAGTTTCTGTAATAAATAACTCTTAAAATTTTAGTGTTTCAACATATTGGAATTTTATATCTCACTAGCAAATAATCCAATGTAATTTTTCCTGATTGTCAAGTAATTTTTCTGCATGCGGTAATTCAGGGACTCAGTTCCCTTCTACCTTGGAGCTCTGTCAGTTTGTAAGGCATTGGAGGCCTCTATAAACAACAGTACAAGGGGTAACTGGGGATATCATGCATGGGGCTTTTTATGGACCTGGACTAGGAGTGAAATATATAATTTCTACTTGAATTTTATTGGTATGGTATGAACTAGTCCTATGGCCACAGATAGAGGACTGGGAAATATAGTTCATAGACAGCTGCTTGCCAGTAACAACTCTACACTGTGGAAGAGGAACGTGAACATGGGTGGAACTCTAGCCATCTTAACCATAGCACACTTATGACTGGCTCTGTTATCTCTCCATACTTTCCCTTCCAAGCCCACTGCCTACCATCCAGCTCTTTTTTAATCCTCCATAATGCTTCCCAGACATTCTCTACTCCTCATTTGGGTGGAGAGAGGCTCATATGCAAGTGATTTCGGACATGTAGATTGCATGTATCCCTCCTCTATGACATATGCTTTAGCTTATCCTACAATGTCACTCTAGGTTTTATTCTCATCCCTCTCCCCAGTATTTCCCACAGAATATTAGATTTTGTTTTTTTTAAATTCAGAGTTTGGAGTCTTTTACTGCAAGAAGACTTTCATGCTTATCTTGTAGCTCCAACAAAGCTGCCCTTCAGTTTCTCTCATTTTTTTCCCCACCATTTTCTCCTTTTAAAATAGGTTTCAATCTTCTCCAGACTCTTCAAACTCTCATGTTTCTTATTTTTTTTGTATGATGTCATATTGTGTATCTAATACCAGTTTATTAACTCTAAGTCAGATTATAGTAAAAGCTTTTCCTTAAGATTTTACCTTTCTTACCCATACAGAGCATACAATTTGAATAAACACTTAGCAAAGGCTTAATCTCTGCTTTTGGCAGGAGACTTTGGAATATTTTCCTGGGCTTGTATGTGGTCAAGTCTGATTTCTCAACTCTTTCCTGCATAACTCTTGGTCAATGACATGCTGCAGTTGCAAAAATTGCATGTGGGTGGTCAGTCCCCAAATTGGCTATTCTCTGGGTTAAAATAAATGAATGGAGAAAATAACATTTGCAAAATAGTTTAGACTTCCATTTTCTAGTGTGCAAAAGACAAAGCAGAGTTGGTTCTTATATTGCATCTTTATTGAAGATAAGTAAAGTCTGTCTTATTATGGACTATAAATTTTATTGTTGTAGGTTTTTCTATAAAAACTGATCAAAGCTATGGTTTATCACTACAAAATCTCAAACTCATTCCCATAAAATTTGGGTAGGTATAGATGTACAAAATTCTATGTACAGTTTCACTGGGTTTCAAGACTTTTCAAAGCACATGAAACCCTATTTTAGACTTATCTCAAGGAAGTATAGTACAGTGGTCAAGATCATGGCCTCTAGAGTGAGGACGTCCAATACACAGGTTTTGATCTTGAGTGAGTTTCTTAACCCTTAGGTGCCTCAGTTTTGTCTTCTTTTAAATAGGGATAAAAATATTAGGTCTTATCGTATAGAGTTATTATGAATGTTAAATTAATTAATGTTTCTAAAGCATAGCCTGCTACATGGTAAATATTGTATGCTTATTAATGACCTAGATTTATAATAAATCAGATCTTTTTCTTCTGGAGTTCAAGGACTCAAATATAACAGGTCTTCACTATGATTCCTCTTCATCCAAATTTTTGATCACTGATGTCTTAATGGATCCACTGAACAATCTATTAAAATTATTACACTGGCTAACATGAACTTTCCTATTTTAGAAATGTTGTATATTCTTACACTGGTTTCAGTTACTTAAAGAATCAACATATGAGTTAGCTAATATGCAAAAACTTATTGAATTATCCAATGTCGGAGGTACTGTATTGTTATTATTTGAACAAATGAACTAAAAATCTAAGAGAAATTGTATTTTAATAATTTATACATGCTTTTTCAAGAAATGAATTAATTAGGGGAGAACTTGGTGGCCCTGTGTGTTGGAGGTAGAGGAGAATACGGTTAAAAAAATTAAAATTAAAAAAGAGACTGTGCTATATTTTCCCCCCAGTTTCAGTCTTTTCTTTCTCTTCAGTGGCTGTACTTGCTACTGTGTTTGATTTTCTCTTTTTTTTTTCAATTCTTATTTATTTTTTATTTTTTATGTAGCTGAGCCATCCTGCCACCTATTGGCAGCTCAGCGGCAGCTCAGCTCGGGCTGGACATTGAACCGCTGTTGCTCAGAACTCAAGCTCTTGAGCGAGCTCTTAACCAACTGAGCCATTCAGCTGGCCCCTGATTTTCTTAATTTGCCCTTCTCACTCTCTTTTTCGTTATTCATTATTCACTTAATTTTTAGCCCTAACTGCTCTAACACTTAATGGTTTTATTCTTGTAAGCAGGAGAGAGAGAGAGAGAGAGAGAGAGAGAGAGAGAGAGAGAGAGAGAGAGAGAGAGAGAGAGTGTGTGTGTGTTGGCTCAGGGAATGTCTTAAAACACAATTCATAATGAAGAGGAGTAAGAAAACTTTTTTTTCTTTACTCAGAATGCTGTGAATTAGCTGTGATTGGCACTAAAGCTGCAAGTTATAGAATGTACTGAGCTAAAGTAGAAGTGGTTCACTCATGAAGACTAGAAACTCTGATTTCTCTTGGAGGAAGAGAATCTCTTGATGCCTAAGTGTTTTAGTTTATGTAAGAAAAAGAAAAAGAAAAGAAAAGACAGAAAGAAACGTCTGTCAACTGAATGCTAACTGACCATTTTGAGACTTCCCTTCTTAATTCAGTTCAAATAATCACATTCCTGGTGAAAACAAAAACAGTGCATATTTGCATCAGCCATTAAGTGAGTATTTCCTTCTGCAGTTATGAAAGGAATCAGTGTTAGACATGGCACGTGTATCCTTTCTTTAACGTTTCTGTGGATCTCACTTAGTGGCTTCTATTTTGTAAGTGATGGTTTCCAGAACCTCATCTGTTCCCTGTCCAAACAGAAGGTGAACTGAGCCTCAGTGAATTGCTATCATACTTGCTATGAAAGAGTTTAAACCAGAATCTTGAGACAATCATATTTTATCCACATTGACATTCAACAAAATTAACTAAACCAAAGGCATACTTTTGGTTGTAATAATGCCAGCCCAACAGATGAAATAGACATTGAGTTAGCAGTAAATTAATAATCTTTTAAAATAATGGTTTAACAACGTTTTGTTTGTTTTTAACTTCTTAAAAGATCTAAAAGGCTATTTCGATGTATTATTGTTTCCCATAGAAAAGCTAGAGCCATTTTGATAGGGGTCTGTAGGGAAAAGAGCACTGGGCTTGGCATAAGAGATCCAGGTCCTGATTTCCCATAAATCTTGTCTCCATCAACAGAAGACAAAGGAAGTCCACTCACTAAGTTCATCTCTCTACCAACAGGGGTGAAAAGTGACCCACACTTGGGGCTTAGAGCATGTCTTCCCCAGCACTGCATGCAGAGTGGGGCTCAGTATCCCCCTTGCTCCTTAGAACCATTTTCTGATCATTCCCTTCTTTCTCACCATGTTTGAGAAAAACAAAATCAAAACAAAAAACATAAAAACCACCAACCAAAAACACAGCTTGAATCTCATATCAAAAGATTGAACTCTCAGTTCTATAATCTTGACTTTCACCCTATTTTAGCCATTCCCTCCCATGGTCATATTCTAAGCCTAGTCATTACCAATAAGTGCAACACATTATAATTCCAATTTCATGCATCCTACACTCCAATGACTCAATTTTCAACCCATTTCCACAAACTTTTCAACCCCTTGTTACTCTAAATAAGGAGGTAAATTGAGGCAAGCTAGAATTACCTCAGAATTACATCAGAAATTGAATTTACTGGGGAATGGCAAAGGAATTGCAATTCAGAAAACACATGATGCAGCAAGTTACAGGCAAGACCATTGAGGGCTTGGGGCAGGCCGTTATTTATGGGCAAGGAGAGCAAAGAGGGGGAAGTCCAGCAAGAGTCCAAGAAGTAAGTTCATTGGCTTGAAGGTGGGGAGAGGTTTTTGGCGGATGTTCATTGGTCAGGAGATAAGTCTCAGGCTTCTGTAAACAGGCATTTATGAGAAATCAGGCTCTCAGTTGTTATGTTTCAGTCTTCTGAGGGTACATTTGTGAGATTTTCCATTTCATATCTTCTCGTTGTAGATTGAAATCCTTTCACACCTTCTGCATGCTCCATTGATATTATCACTGTTTCACTATTCCTCTTTCACTTGATACATATGCTCTTGCTCTCCTTAGCAAGCTTGAATTCCACGGTCAGTCATTATAATAGTCTCTTGCACATCTGACTCCTTCATCACTCTTTCCTTTTGCCTTCCACACTTGGCAAAACCACACCCCTGGCTAAATTCAACTCTCTGCCCCTTCCCTGCCAGCCCCTGTGTAGCTTAATCTTGTGGAGAAATGCATAACCGTGATGAGCTTGTCCTACTTCACATTGATGAGCATGAAACTCACAGTGGGCCCTGAAAAGGAAATTATTTTAATGTTTCCCACTCCTTTCAGCCTTTTACTATATGTGATGATTATTTCTCATCTTCTAATTTCTCTAGAAACTCCCAAGACCTCACCCTCTGTTGTCTCTCTCTCAGCTGATGATCTTCTTAACTGAGGAAATTGAAGCAACCAGATAAACCACATTTAGTCTCTGATTGTCAACTGTGCCCACAGGCTCAGCCTTCCAGTTGATAGTTTTCAACATCTTCATTGTTCCCGCAGTTGTCTGAACCATCATCATCATCGTATGGATTCCAGCCTAACCTACCCAATCTCCCCGCTTTTACCCTGGCTTGTCACCCTTACTAGTAATCCTTTCAATACATAAGTTAGATCATGGAACTCTTCTACTCAGATCCTTTCAGTGGCTCTCCATTTTACTCAAACAAAAACTCCACAGCACTATAATGACCTTGTGGGGACCATCACCCTGTTATCTTATCCCTTTGCTTCTTCCGCTACAGTCACTCTTCTCTTTTTTTGTTCCTGGAACTCTCTGGGAATACTCTAGTATTAGGATTTTTCATTTGCTTTTTCCTCTGCTCAGACTAATCTTTCTTCACATGGCTCACTCTCTCACCTTCTTCAAAATTTTCACAAACTTCCTCTTCTCAGAGAGACCTTACTTGACCATCTTATTCAGATTACAACATTGTCATGCCCCTCAGCATTCTTAACACCCTTAACTTGCTCTAGGTTTATTTATAGCACTCATTAAATTCTAGCACACTGTTTAATTTATCAGGTTTATTGCTTATTGAGGCTTTCTGCCCGTCAGAATATAAGTTTCATAGGGAAGATGTCCCTGGTTTCCTTCAAGGATGAATTTCAAGTGCTGAGAGTATTGTCCTGACTCGGAGTAGACACACAAATATGTTGGATAAATGATGACTATTCATAAAAATTTGATATTAGCATTTGTGAGTGAATTTCAATATCAAATATATATATATATATATATATACACACACACACACACACACAAAGGGTGCCAAAAAATGTATATACATTTTGTGAAAGAAAAAAAACATTAAAATTGTAATACTCAATGTATACTGATAGCAAAAGGTGAATACAAGTCATGTGTATACATTTTTTGGAGCCCCAATATTTGATGGAATTATTTTAAAAATTTAAATTAGCCATGTAAGATGAAAAATGTAAATTATATGCAAGGTTTCATAAACACAATGACCAAATGCTTTTAGTGAAGAACTTCTTTCAGTTCTACAAATAAAAGACTATTAAGCCTGAGTAAGTAGACAGCTCTTTAACTTAAGTCTTTTGGATATCTTGTTCTTCAACTAAATTATTCTATTGTAGAACTGCCATAAGGATACTTACCTTGGAGGATTGAAACAATTTATATAATTGTTTTCATTTTCTACATTGTGCTTTTGGGTGGCAGGTGCAGGTAAGTTATCCCAATATATCATCACATGGTAAATCTCATGCTAAAGAAGTGCAACTAGGAAAATAAATAATAGCCTTAAATAAAAGTCACCCATCTCCTATTTAGTCTGTTGGTATATGCATAGCATTAAAATGATAAATTAGAAAACATGGTATAACACTGTAGAAAAGAAACTGAAAAAAAACGTCAAATCCCATAAAAAATTAGAACTTCTTAATCCCTCCCTCACAAGTAGGTTGGGCAATACAACGAAGAATTTTAAAAATCAACATAAAAAAATGGTATTTTGAAATCAAATTTGGCCTACATGTTGATATTTGTAGAAATGCAGAACTTCTTATTCTCTATAATTATGTGGTTGGGTTAGGTCTTAAAGTTACGTGAAATATTTAAGGTTGACGTACCAATGACGAGTCATGCTCCAGAAAATAAAAGGGGTGTGTGTACAATAAGAAAACATACTTTTCTACCTTTATAAACCTTGACCTAGAGATTTGTGACCATAAATCTTACTATAAGGGTGGAGGTTTTAGACAGAGACTGAAGTTCTAGTCAGACTGAAGTAGAATTTTTAAAGGAATTGATTTCTTTAACTCTTGACACAATTTATGAGTTCCAGAGCCATTCCCAGGCCACAGCCAGAGCCTGAGCTCTCTTCTCTCTGTGTTATAGCAACCAGCCGGGCCCTGGGTGTTGGCAGTAGAACGAAGTGGAGTGATAAACTGATTTTAAATAGTAGTGCTTTATTCAAGTCTCACACTGTCCTTGGACACCTCTGTAGTGCTATTTATAATTATAGAAGCTCATGAGGCCCAAACACCACTGGACTCAAAGGAATCCAAACATAGTAATTACACCACAGTACCCAGTGTCAGGTTCCAAGAAGGGAGAAGCCGTTTTAATCCGTGGTCCCCTGCCTGGGCTTCCCCGCTCTTCATGCTTGAGCCAAGGCTAGCCCAGTAAACAGGAAGGGAACGAAGCTCACAGGTGACAGACTCCTCTCCCTGCACATGTTCTTTTATCAAGGAAGAGTGGTGAAAAACAGGGCAGAGAATTGAAAGGGAGAGGCAGGATAAAGTAGGATGGGAAAGAGTGCAGAAATGATAAATGTGTGTTATCAGCACAGAAGCGAGTTAAAAGTTTTCCAGAGAGAACCAGCACACCTCTTCAAGCCAATTCACCCATCAAAGTCCTGTTGAGGCTGCTAATTCAAACTAACAGAAAGCCAGGTAACCGTCAGAATATACACATCTATTTGCCAAATATCTGTTTATAAAAGACTTACCTACCATTTCAAGGCTGTTCCCTGTTCTCTGGCTGACCCTAAGTACTTTTTCAGGGTTTTGAAAGGAGACTCATTAAGAATATACAAAAATAAAAAGTAACAAAGATATACAGGTTGAGTTTATGAGGATATGCAGGAATAGGGCCAAAATAAAATATTCAAATTTTTTTTTTCAAATTTGAGGTATTTGAAATAACTAAAAATAAATTTAGTTTTTCCTCTGAAATGACATGTTTTTGCATTGAGGAACTGTTACTCGTATTCATTTTTAGTATCTAATAAGATTTTTATTTTTATATTGGGTAGTAACCCTGAAGTTATAGATTATACCACTGAAATAATAAAATTTAATTACATCTTTAGTTTCTCTTTGGGGTCTAGTAATAAAACAAATCTAAAAACTCATGAAATCTAATTAATTCTTAGATATAATACACATGAAACTTACTTAGAACATTAGGCTTAAATAAACTCAAATCACTCTTAAGATATGTATTTCTTTTTATTTTCCCCAAATTAAGATTGTTCAAAATAGACCTACATTAAAAACTTAGAAACATGAAATAATTTTATATTTGTGCTGCATAAAGCAGCTGAAGGAACCATTAGCAATACTAATAGAATCAGGATTTAATTAAGTTTTGGAAAACAGAAATATGATATAAAAATGATTCTGATTATTATACACAGAACTCTTCATAAAGGTAATTAATGCTATTTAAGTGATGTTCAGAATAAAACATGATAAAGGGAAAAAAATCTTTCGTTGTCAAGCATTTCCTGCTAGAGCAAGGATAATGCACTATGAATAGACTATCTAGGGCAGGATGAGGGGGATCAAAATACCTCTTTATTTATTAGCTTTTAAATTTAAATTATTGTACTTCTAAAGGTCTTTGTTTTGTCATCTATAAAATAATAAGGTTGGGATAGATATCTTAAGCATTCTTTTCCCCTTTGAAGTTGTTTTTTTCAGTTTAAGGAAGGAACTAAGGTGGATGGAGGAAGGAATTATCTTTTATATGAATATTTCCTTTGGAAGAAAGTGAGGCTCAGAGATTTTAAAGTGTTTCATCACAGCAAGTCCCTTCTTTTTTTAAATCAGCGTTAATATCTTACCTTTTGCTCTCCTCAAAGAGGGAAATAGTGAAATAGATAAGTTAAGGAAGTGTTGTGCTTTGTTGTTTGACAAGGACTGCCTTGACCAAACTTTAGTCAGGCTCTCTTTCTCCCAACAGACCTCTTCCTTGGGCTGCTGAGCTCAATTTTAGCAAAGAATCTTGCCAAACCTGTTTATCAAAAATGCCCCCACTCTTGATATCCAGTCAAGCTCCACTTCCTCCACTCTTGACAGCTAATCAAGTTCCTCTTTTCTCTCACCTGTGATACCTAACCAAGTTCCTCTCACTAATTTTCCATCCTCTCCCTCACCCTGCTCCCTGGCTTTAAATCTCCACTGACCCCTATTATATTTAGAGTTTCATTCACTCTCCATCCTCTATTACAATATTCTTGAACCCTATTTTTCTTGTCTTGAATAATGTCTTTCTTGATGACTTTGACAAGTATCTGATATATGATATCTTTAAACAAAACATCATTAAACAAAGGGTAACCCAGCAAAGCTCAGGCAATGCCAAGGCTTCTCTCCTGCAAGTAGTCACCAGGGAAAATGAGTCTAGTCATTCAGAGGAAGGGAGTGGAGTAGAAGGATGAAGAACAGGAACTCTGGAGCCAGACGCATCAGGGACCAAATTCTATTACCATTGCTTGGATTTCTGTATGCCTTTGGGCAAAGCTTTATTTCCTATAAAATGAGCATAATAATAGCACCTGCTTTTACTTATGGGGGTTAATTGAGATAAATGTTAAGCTCTTATTGGCACTTTGTAAGTTTTCAATAAACATTAATAATAATCATAAGACTTTTTTATTCAGAGTAGGGTACCTATCACTCCTGCTGACCATCAGGCCATCATTCCAGCTCAGCTGAGTCCTGCAGGAGCCAGGAACACCAAAAGAAACAGGCGCAATGGACAAAACTGAATTCTGGGTTTAGACTAGCTTCTAAGCTGCATTTAGGTCCTGACCTACTGAGCTTGGCACTGTTTCTCAGGTAGCAGATGTCTCACTATATTGCTGCTTAGTTCTAGAGATATAATTAAATAAAATGTTAAAAAGGGGTGATCTGGATACTCTGGGTTGCATCCATAATAAAATGTTCTACCTAGAAACAAGTGAAGCCTTTACAAAAATCTCTTAGAAACTGGGGAATCTGAACATAAAGTCAAGAGGGTAGGTATGCTGCCCATAGAGATGACACTTCAGTTAGAGGGGCTAGGTTGATTTAGCATGCTCTGGTCACCACCTAAGCCTTATGTGTTTCCATCATATTTACCATCTACAGACATGGCCATTGTAGTGACAATTAGAGAGATGCTAGTTTTGAAATCTATAGCTTCTGTCTTTGTGGAAATGTTTTTATCCCCTGAGATTAAGATTTCCTAATAGTTTAGGAAATTCTTAAGATTTTTTTCATTATCTTTATGCCACAATAAAATTAGAGCCATAATTGTGGGAATTGATAGTATAAACAGGAACGAAAGATTGGTAAGGCAGTTAAAGCCCTGAAAACATTTCTTAAAACATTTCTCCTTATTCTATGAGCCAAGGCACTCATGATGTTCTATTATTTATTCTGACTCTGTGTGTGTGTGTGTGTGTGTGTGTGTGTGTGTGTGTGTTTAATCAACAAGTCTGTATGAAAAATCAATTCTCAGAGAGAAAGATATATCATTGTTCTCTTTTTAGGAAAGAGTCCAGACTATAGGATTTTAATCAGAAGGTGTTTATTGAAAGTCTGTGTAAAGTACTATGTCAGAAAGCAGAGTTCAGATGAAAAGTTTTTGCCTTCAAAGAGTTTATACTCTAGTTAAAAAGAGAAACCAGGACAGTGTGTGGTGGGCCCCGCTGATTCTCCCCTCTCTTCCCTTCCTTCAGTGTGGCCCATGCTCACCCCCTTTGCTAGAGCCTGGCGTGCCCTGAATCAAGGCAAACACCTGTGAGCATGAGTTTATGATATTTAGGACAGAAGGAGGGAAAGATACTCTTTTAGAATAAGACACAGAAGTCATATAAAAAGAATTATGAGGGTCTTTTGTTCTTCTAATCTATACATGCAAAATCCAGGTAGTTCCTAACCTGCATTTCTCAGGTCTCTCTGAGGTAAAGCGAAATGGAGGTAACTAATTCATAATTGTCCTAGAGGCTGAGGAAAAGTGGCACTTGATTAGTCAAGTAAAGAGATTCAGTTTACTCAAAATTATGAAGGGAAGAGAGAGGCTCTCAAAGGCAGAGGGTTATTAGTTAATAACCACAGAGTACTGGTCATAAAGATATCACCAAATCCCAGCTTGAAAATTCAAACCTGGGAAGAAGCTGGAGATATGTGGACTATAGGTCTTCATGTTTCTGTATGGATTGGGACATATGAGGGAGGCAAAGGTCTTGAATATTTTTCTAAATTTGATATTACAATCTAACCATAAAGTTGTTTAAAAAGAGGCTTACCAACCTTCCCTTTTGTTATTAAATGACACACTACCAATAATAAAATAATAGAAAGAGAGAGAACATAGAGTATGTAGCCAATACACAACCAAATGTTCAGAGAAGGAAGATACCTATGTGCTATAGTCAGAAACATTATCAGGGTAAAAATGTAACTGAGTCTTACAGGATGAGGAAGATTTTGATAAATTGAATGAGGTAGGAGGGGAGGCATGCTTTATGACAACAGTATAAATAGAGATGCAGGAATGGACATGAAGGTGGCGTATATAAGAGATAGTGAGGAAACCAGCACAACCTAATGCAAGATTTCTGAATGAACAATGTCAGAAATAAGACCGGTTCAAAAGTGCCATGTTCTACAGACATGTAAATTTGGGTAGAGAACTTCACACTTGTTAAAATAATTGGTAGAAAGCCTTTGAAAATCCTTGAACTCTGGAGAAACATCTGGAAGTCATATTACAGAAAGATCAGTAATTATAGTTAGCCTAAATTAGAGGAGGAAGAAAAACAATGGAAAAGAAGCCAGGCTTTTGTAGCCATTCATGTGTGAACAGAGAGGAACAGACCAACTGGAAAGACATTTCAAAGGCACATACAACTAGGGTTGGTGCTAGGTTATATATAAGGAATAGCAGAGAGAGAAAGTTCAAAGATGGCTTCTAAAGTGGCAGACGACAGGACCAGTGGTTGGTTTGAATGTTGGCAGTGCTTAAGTGTGAGTTAAGGGTATTAAAATGAAGTCCTGTTTTCTTGACTAATTTAAACATATCACCTCCTCAAGTAACTTCATCTATGTGGTTCAGTTTTCTCATCTGTAAAATGAGACAGATGGCTTAGGTGATCTCTGAAGCCTGAAAACACTGTTTTTATGAACCCCACTTTAGCTGTGTCAAATTTGTGTGCATACAGAGCCTCATAATGCTAAGCAAGGCTTAGAACACACCTATCTCTAGCCAATCAATACTTCTATTTTATTTAATCTTTTGCTGCACACCATGGACCAACTTATGATGGCATGAGTAGTTGCTAATATGGCTGCTTAATATTCTGTTTAGCTAAGGAACAACAGTAATTTGAACTTAAATATATAAACTGCTCTCTTCTATTATAATTCTTTTGATTGTTTTCTTCTTCAGTTTGGGGGAATTTTATAACACTGGCATGATCTTAGGCAAGAATGTAAAGTTTATTATCCCAGCTCAATAAGCCAAAGGCAATGGGAATAAAAAACAATATTACCAAAAACAATAAAAATTAACGTTTGGATAAATTGAAAAGCAATTTACATGCATTATATCTTTTAATTTAAAGTCAACATCTGAGGGTTAAGTACTAATTTTATCCTATTGTTATAGCTGATAAATTTGAGATTAGCAAAGTTATAAATTTACTAGTCATAAAGTACATAGTACTGGAGTTGGAACTTTATCTTGAGTCTTTCTGATCCCAAAATCAGTTTTCTTAATTTTACATTATATTGTGAGAGAATTAAAACAGATTGTGAGTTCCTCCAAAGGATGAATGGAGTTTCTTCATGGGTTAAATAAAACTCAAAAAATAGAGACACAACAGAGCTGTTAGGTATTGGATTAGCATCCATTTACCTCCCACCATGCTACTTTAGTGGAAAACAAAAATGCTTTCAAGCTTTTACATTTGAGAGTAAAAAGTAAGGAAATGAATCAGGGCCCCAACTCTCTACCTGTTCCCTTGTAGCTGAATAAAGCAGGCAAGGGGATATTTCTTCTTTACTTGCCACTACACAGGGGAATTTAACATTTCTTGTACCTTCTTCTTCAGTGGTCAGAATATTAGGCATGGAGATATAATTCACTGTGACATATTTGAAATCTCAAAACATTCATTTTAAGAAGCATATGGTCAGAGGTTACAAGAAAAGTTGTCAGAAAGAACTTGTCTACGTAAAATGCTGTTGCAACTCAGTATGTAATTATCAATATTTTTATGTAAGTGTCATAAAGAATTTAGAATTGCTCAAGCTGTGATATTATTTTTGAGCTAGTGATATGAAGCAGGAAGAAAAAGCAATACCTTCCTCATGAATAGCTTTTGTGTCATCATAGGTTTTTCATAACTGTGTATCATATGTGTTTAACTTGTAGTGTTAAGTGCTATTGTGTAAAAAAAAGTATGCTAAAGCTATAGCTTTCAGGTGAAAGAAAAATATAAATGGGCTGAGACAGAAGGTCTGTTCAAAATATAATGGAAAATAAACCATGTTACTAAGATCATGGCTGCAACTGCTTCTTTCTGTCAGCCCTAACTTAGACTACTTTTCCTCATAGTATATCTTGTGAAGTATTTGTACATTTTCAGTCATGTTTAGAATACATAGATTAAACATATATAATAAGGATGTGAAAGAAAGTCTGCTTGAAGTTTCCTTAGGAGCCAGTGGCTGACAATGCAAAACTTAAGGATCTGTCAGTTCATTTTTTGGTTGCACAATTTGCTGAGAGGATATCATGCACCTGCCATGGTGCTAAGAGCAAGGCATCTGAAAGTGGTCCACAAACATGCATTACCCTTGAAGAGTTTATAATCTAATGGCCAAGAAGCACATTAAGTAAGAAAACACACACAATAAAAACCATTCTCTAATTGTATAGTAC
>NW_017731496.1:3119003-3120363 GCF_001890085.2 Hipposideros armiger | reverse complement strand
GTTCTCTATTCTCCACAGTCTCTCCAACACTTATTCTTTATTGTCTTTTTGATAATAGCTATTCTGGCAGCTGTGAGGTAGTATCTCATTGTGACTTTGATTTGCATTCTCTGATGATTAGTGATATCGATCATCTTTTCATGTGTCTGTGAAACATCTGTAGGTCTTCTTTGAAGAAATGTGTATTCAGGTCCTCTGCCCATTTTTTTATTGGATTATTATTATTATTATTATTTGGTGTTGAGTTGTATGAGTTCTTTATGTATTTTGGATATTAACCTTTTATCATATATATCATTTTCAAATCTCTTCTCCCACTCAGTAGGTTACCTTTTCGTTTTGTTGATTATTTCTTTTGCCATACAATAGCTTTTTAGTTTGATATAGATATATGCACCCCTATGTTCATTACAGCAGAGAAAGATGAATACCATATGATTTCATTTATATGTAGAATCTAAAAAAACAACAAAAAACAAGTGAGCAAACAAAACAAAACAAAACAAAAATAAACTCATAGATGCAGAGAACAAATTGATGGTTTCCAGATGGGGAATGGGTGAAAAAGGTGAGGGGGATTAAGAAGTACAAACTGCAAGTTATAAAGTAAGTCACAGGGATGTCAAGTACAGTATAGGGAACATAGTCAATAATATAATAATTGTATTGTGATTGATGATTAATAGACTCATTATGGTGATCATTTAATAGTATGTATAAATGTAATCACATTTTATGCACCTGAAACTAATATAATATTGTATTTCAACTATAATTTTTAAAAAATTTAAAAAGGTCATAAAAGTGAAAAGACCAAGCAGAAACTAGACAAGAGATGGAGCCAAGATTAGGTCATAAAGGGCCCTGTAGACAAACCACAGTAAGAATTTTGAAAGCCGGAGAGTAAAAAACTCAATTTATATTTTTAGAATACCTTTCAACCTGCTATATGAAAAATACTCTTAACGGGAGCACAATTGGAAGTCAGGAAAATGTTTAGAGTGCTTTTGCAGAGGTCTAGCAAAGCAAAGGGAGTAATGAGAAGAATGGAAAAAAAATGATAACCAATTTAAGATGGACTTGGTCAAACTTGTTATTGTGTTACATATGGGAGGTGAGATAAAACAAAAGTTCAAAAAGGATCAGGAAAATTATAGGAGATCAGAGCAACACTACTTTTCTATATCTTGATCACTACCAAGGGTACACAGGCACATGCATTAGTGAAAACTCAGCAAAAATACCCTTATGACTTGTGCCATTTTATATTAAAAGAAACATTATAAACAGACATTGAACACTAATTATATATGCTAAAATATGGGGCATGTATACTGATGCCTGCCATTTACTTTGAAAT
>NW_017731496.1:3116087-3118183 GCF_001890085.2 Hipposideros armiger | reverse complement strand
ACTGTTTATATTTTGTTTTGCTATGTTGTTGGGTTTTGGGGGTTTTCTTCCTTTTGTTTTAGTTTTGGTTTCTTCGGTTAAGGTAATGAAATTTCTAAGACCCACTAACCTTCTTATACCATTAAATTACCTTTGACTAAAAAATGGTGGATTCTTTTCCTAAGGTTAACATGTTCCCTCTAAGTGTCAGGCTTTCTGGAATTTCTATCAGAAACCTCAGAAATCTCTCACGATTATCTTTACTATAAGTGGAGAAAAATGTAAATTAGGTAAGTTCTTTTAGACCACTTAATGGATAGCTACACCAAAAGAACCCAAAGAACACTAAATTGTCTATTGACATCAGGCTAAATTAGTCCTCAAATTTATATTTAGTCCTGTGCTATTTGATGTCTTAATAGATGATTTTAATTGATATCAAAATAAGTTAAATTTCCTAAAGAAAGGAATGATTGGCAATGCATTTTATAATAGAATGAATTATAATTCATTATAATAATTAGAGATTAACAGTTTGGAGCAATGACATAAACTGAGATGAAATTTAAAATATATAGGTGAGGAGTCATATATTTTTATTGCAAATACCAACTGCATATGTTCAGAATTTGAGAGTATTGGCTTAAGAGTTGCGTATAAAATCTAAGGGTAGGTGGCCCAAATTTCATTATTTGCTAATGTCAAGATTCAGTTGCCAAAAAAGTGTATGCCATTTTATATGATCTAGGATTAATTGTGTCTGGATTAACTATTCTGTTGTTATATATGATTAGAAGTATGTTTTCCATTCTTGTCACATTTTAAGAGCTCACTATACAAAAGACTACCTAGGTAATGAAAGATGTGTTCTCCACATTGAATATCAAATTTTGCATGATTGCCAGAGAATCAAATGGAAGCACAATAGTGCCTTCAAATATTGAAGAGCTGCCATTTGAAAGTGAATTAACTTTAGTCATTGAGGCATAGTAAGATGAAATGATCACTAGAGAGTGATTATTCATGTCTCTTTTCTACATATACTCTTGTGTTTTTGAAGGCTAGGACTGTGTCTTATTCTATTTCTAGCTCTTAACCCAGTTTGTAATATTTAGTTAGCATTCATGAATATTGGTGGATGAATAAAAGAATAAAGACAGAGTTTTCTGAACATAAGGCATTATTTTTAACAATTAATACTGTCCATAAGGAATATTTTGATCCTCTAAGGAATATTTTGTTGGTGTCTTTTTTTTATCTTTTATTTTTTTTAAATTGTAGCCATTTAAGATGTACAACATGATGAGTTGATGTATGTATACATAGTGGAATGATTACTAGAGTCAAGCTGATGAATATATCCATCCCCTCACATAGTTACCTTTTATGTGTATATGGTGAGAACACTGGACTCTACTCTTGTAGCAAATTTCCAGTATTCAATATAATATTGACTGTGGTCGTCATGCTGTACATTAGACCTCTAGACTTATTCATCCTATATAACTACAACTTTGTATCAGAATAAAACTATTTTAAACTTAACAAAACAAAGCAAAGAAACAAATGAAAGCTGCCTAAAAAATGGAAATGGTGGCAATGTAGTCACTAGAATGATTTAAGCAAAATCTATATTACCATTTTCAAATGCAGCAGAGAAGAAAATTTCTGCTTTAACAGGTACCTTGTTTTATTTTGCATTCTGTCAGCCTCCTTTATCTACTAGCACCTTTTTGTCCATTATTTAAATTTGCTCTCAATTTTTCTACCTTAAAAAAATCCTATTGTTGCCACTGTCTTATATCTCACCTTCCCTTTGTAGTCTGTCTATAATTACGATTATATTATTATATTATATTATATTATATTTTGTATCATATTATTTTTCTACTTCATTATCACCTCTACTCTTCAACACAGTGCTTCTTTCCTCACCATTCTACTGAAGCTACTCTCATCATGGTCCTTAACACATTTCTTATTTTAAAATCTAATGGACCTGAGTGCTCTACAACATTTGATACTATTGCCTGCTTTTCTTTGGCTTTCATGATAAAACACTCTGTTGTTTGTTTGTTTTTTAGCCAGGTCTTTATGCCCATGACTTTCATTTTTCA
>NW_017731496.1:3073188-3114772 GCF_001890085.2 Hipposideros armiger | reverse complement strand
GTTCTTAGTTGGAATTATGGAAGATAAATATCAACATCTGAGAACTCTTCAGAGCAGTAAGAAAGGGTCACCTTAACCTGAATAGAACCTAATATGAGAAGGAGGAAGGCTTGTTATTTAGGATAAACTTTGATTTATGGTATTCTGTGCTTTACATCACTCATTGAAAGAAGGGTTTCAAAAGATAAAGTGATTGGGACAGCACACAGAACAGTAAAAATGTTTTCAAACCTTTGTTAATAGGAATGGTTGAAGTAATTGGGGCCAGCTAGTCTAGTAAATACAAATAATTGAAGTCTGACCCCAAATGTTTGGCTGAAATATGGCTGACTCCAAATATTTGAAAGGCTCTCATAAGAGAAAGGGATGTTTGCCTCATGTGGCTCAGAGGTTAAAACTGGTATAAATGGGTCTGCATGGAAAGTGAACATTTCTCATCATAGAAATTTCATATGACCTAGAGCTTTGCAAAGCACTTTTAGAGGTGAAACCTTCATGTCATTAGTGATATACAGGCATAGGATAGAGGACTACTAAGGGTTCAAACATTAAGGAGTACAGGAAAGGCTCATGATAGATGATCACTATTCACATATGAAGGTTGGTCAGTAAGAGGTGAGCAAAGGTGTGAAGCTAAAGTTATGCACATGTTCCATAACATGAAAACTTGTAAGTTAGAGTCAGTGTTAGAACCAGAATCAGGGAACCACAGGAAGTAGTAGCAGCATGTTATTCAAAAAGAAGAGAATCATGCAGGCCAACCTGGGTCCAGTAGACCTGTAGAATGAGTCCAGTAGACTCATTCTCTTGTGGGACCATTAAAAAATATGGGGATCCTGCTTCCCAGACTAAGGCTTTAATCCCAAAGAGTATACCAGCTGTCATCTGCTACTTCTAAACATTTGATTATTCTCTTTAAATGTTAGACAACATAAATGACAGACCTTATCAAACACAAGAGAGACAAACCCTCCTTCTGCATCTTGGTCTTGTAATTCCAAGGAGAGGAAGCTGAGGCACCCCATGGTTTAAGGTAGTATGATTTTCTGGAATTCTTTGAAAGCTACAGATTTGGGGATGTTGGGGAGAGAAACAGGGGTCTCTGAATTTGAAGGAAAGTTCCTGGATATATGGGCTGCCAAGATCCCTCGAACTTGTCTTCATCCAGACCTATTTTGGAGTTTTGGTTTCAGATGCTCCCCAGATCTCATATAAGTCAGAGGAATAGGCCAAGTCCTCATTTACCCTTCTCATAGGATTTCCTTTGGAAGAGCCCTGTCCCTTTAGCTCCTCTAGATCTAAAAATGAATCCATGAAAGTACTTTTGTCACCAAATATTCTTGGGAAATATAGCCCTTCAAGAATTTTGTACCATAGTGTAAATGAACGTATTGGCCTTTTACCTGAGAGTAAATTTTGGAACATGGGAAGAAAAAGTTGTCAGTAAGAGGAAAGGTATGTGGAAGGGAAGTGTGCAGATGACAGTTTCCTCTTCAGAACTTGACTGAAGAAAGTGTGCCTGCTGTGAGAGGACTGGCGTGTCTGCTCTGCTTGCAACTATCATGGGTAGGTTTTGATCTTATTTTATAAAAGTTGTCCAGAGTCTACACAGATTATGAATCCTTTGATCTGCTCCAACTGCAAGGACACACAGCGCCCCCATTTAGGTGCCAAGTTTGTGTTCTGTTGGAAACCACACTTAATAATTTGGAAGTATCAATGCTAAACCAAGCAGAGAGATTTCCTTTTTATGAAACACCCACAAAAGTCAACATTCTGTTTTATAGCATCCATTCACCAAGTAAGAGAATAATAAAAACAACATTGGAAGGGCTTGAAAGTACTCAATATATTTTATTCTGGCGTCTAGTATAATTTCAACAAAACATTTTGTAGACTAGTTAATATAAAAGAAAAACAGGAAAACAGTATTTATTGAACGTTTATCTTGTTCTCAGAAATTTAAAGAAAACATAGAGTACGTATTAAAAAATGAACCCTGCCCTGAAGAGCTAGTCATTTGGGGGGCGAGAGAAGACAAGCATACTGAAAAATGTAATTATACCCAAAGTAGAACATACTAAGGAAAGTATTTTTCATTACTGTTCTCCAATACCTGACAATTTCCTCTCTAAAATGCCTCTTGAACCTGTCCTGTTCTTTCTTATTGAAAGTCACCAATCATCGTTTGCCTGAACAACCTCCTTTTAATAGTTCCTACAATTCCTTCTTAGCTGTCTCCAAACAAATCTCCACATAGTAAACTAATCATTTTAAAGCAAATTTAATGATACCATTCTTCTGCATAAAGTCCTTGAAGGGATTTTCATCACACAATCCTCACCACCTTACAATCCTACAAGGCCTAGCAAGAGAAAGCCCAGCATAGGGGCTGGCCAAGTGGCGTGTTGGTTAAGAGAAAGCCCAGCACGTTCCTCCAGCTGCTTCTTGGGCACCATTCTTCTCGGGTACCTTTCTATGCTCACTCAGCTCAGGGGCTTTTCCCATGCTATACCTCTCTTCCTAAAATACTCTCCTCCCAATTCCTCCTTGGAGCTAGGATTTTTCTTCCATTTAGTACTCTAGTGTCATCTTCCCAAAAAGAACTTCCTTGAACAATGGGTTTAAGGTTCACCTCTGTTCTCTACCTCAGCTCCCTATTTCATTCTTAGGACATATTCAGCTTTCAATTTTTACATACTTTTAGTGAAATTGCATGCTTTGTGTATACCTCCATCCCTTGCCCCACAAAAGTTCTTTGAAGCAGGAACTATATTATTTTCATCCATATTACTCCCAGCCCAAGCACATGCTTTGGAGAAGTGCATAATACATTCTTGTTGAATAAATGGCTGAATAAATGCATGTTTAATTAAAAAAATAGACTGATGTTTTCCAACCAATATAATATTTCATGTAAATATACATTGGGTAATGAAGTAGCAGTGAGAAGAATATGGCCATGAATTCCATCATCAGTGAAAGAGAAGTGAAGCAAACTGAGGCATGTTATTAAATATTCCATCTGCTCAGTCTGTGAAGCAGAAGTTTGGAAACATTATTTCACTATTGATAAAGTTGAAGAAAGATAAAGGCTTACACAAACTGACAAATTCAGGGACAATAAATGTAGGAGAAAGGACTTGAGGTAAAATCTTGAAGGAAAGGTGGAATTTGGTTTGGAATGGAAGGTGTCAGAAGAAAAATGAGCAAACATGCAAAGCCATAGATGCAGGAAAGCTGGAATTAGGGAGCTTGATGGACAATGAGAAATCTTAACTTCCTGCTTTTTAGACATAACATTTCACGGAATTAGACTTCTGTGTTCCCTGTTCATCCACTTGAATAAGATCTTTGCTTTTCTTAAAGTGTGTCACAGAGCGTGACTCCCTTTGACAAAACCATGAGAAATGAAGAAACCAGAATATTTTACTCTGTGACCCTTCTTGAGATTTAGATTTTATTGTAGATCATGTAATGCTTTGAACTTTATTCATTTTACTGAAGAGTTGGTGACATTTCAGAACATGCCCTGCATCTGAGAATAACTCATGGCCAAGGAAGCCCATTCATCCCTAGGGCCCTCTTGTAATGGAACCAAGTGTGAGGAGAGAGCATCTGGCTTTGTTATTTAGTTAACTAACCCTCCTTAGGGAAAGTACTTTATCCAGCCCTGCATGTGCATCTTGAAAAGAGACTAGCCTAGAGGCTGGGACTATCAGAACTGACCTTCTCCAATATATCTGCCACATCTTAGGACGACTTCCAATTCTATTTGTCCCATTTCTTCCCCAGCCACTGCCACAAAACCCAGTTCACTGAACCTTTGCTTAGTTTCATGCAAGTGCATCCTGACAGCAGCACCTTATTCTGACTTATTCCAGAGCTCTGCTGCTGCTATAGGGCTTGTTCTACGCTGTGGGGATACTCTGGACACTCATGCAGGCATACAAGGAGGGTCGGAGAGTTTATGCCCATCAGCCCATCCTTGACCAATGCGGCCAGGAGCTGATGTATACGTGCTTTCTCCATTGTCGCCTGGGTGGATATCTATGAGGCATATTTCATATGTCTCCTCTTAAAGACACATTTAATCAAGTTCCAGCCACCTATGATAATGAGGCAATTCTTGTATTGGCTATTGGCTTTTTCCTTTTCTCTTGCATTTTCTGTCTCCTCTCTTCCCAAATGAACTACCTGCAAACAAGCCTTTGCCCTGAACTCTCTTTTGGGAAACCCAAAGCTAAATCATCTTTTAAAACAAAGCTGAAATTACTGAAATGGCAGGATGCTAAGAGTACTCAAAAAAGGCCTGTAATCCAAAATATATGGATACAAGATAATTCACAGTTCAACATATCTCCATTGTAAACACTAGCCTTTATTACATAGATAAATGTCTTTTGGAGTGGTTCCTGGGGTGAAAAACTAAAGCCAGGTTGGCCAGACAAGAGCCAGGTACCCTGCAGAGAGATCAGGCAAGTTCAAGTTGTATAACAATCAAGGAGCGTCCTAAGAACTGGTGCGAACTGCTAAGAGAAACAATGAGAACCGTGATCTGATGCTGAACAAAATCTTTATTTGTGATTCAGTTTTGTCTGGATTTTGCAAAAATATGGAAATGCAAGGGCTGGCACTCCATAGCTTTTTCTCTTTGCCCAGCTTACTAACTATACTGGTCAAATGCATATGGCCTTTTACAACTTAAACATACGTTAATAATTTCACAAATGGCTAAAACCAATCCCCACAGGGTATCAACAGCAAGCCTGCCATTTCCATATGGGCAATGGGCTGTGAATTATTGAGATCATTGTAGTAAAACATAATCTGTTTTACTCCTAGGAAAGGATAAGAAGGCTGATACATGTAGCCTAGAGTACTTGTCATTCTTTGCAATGCCCTGTTCAGCCTCCAGAGAATTATGGATAAATAGAGCTTCAGAAAAATTTGTAGATAAGGAAATGGAACCCTAGGAGGTTGAGTGACCACGCTAAGGGCAGGAAGCAAGGTTTTCTGGTTTCCAAATCAGAATAAGTTTTCTCTGATTTGTGTATATTCTCAAAGGAAAACATGAATAAGGTTGATGTAACAAAGGCAGGTCTAGGTCACAATATCGTTGAGAACTTGTTGTTTTCCTTCTTTTATAAAAGCTTTGCTTTTTGTTGCCTTCAGACATCTGGTCTTTCCCCTACTTCCTGTTTCTGCTTGCTAGAAATAAAATTAGTGTTTTTTTTCTTTTACACACATATGTACATAATCACCCAAGTATTTATACCATCTACCCTTTCTCTTTAGCAAACACTTTGCTCCCAAGTTCTAGGGTTTTCAAACATCTTAAAAAGTCAGCACTTAAACATGTTCCTATCCCAACCACCCACAAGCCAGTGGGTTATATTGATTTAATGTTAAGGAGAACCCTCTGCTGGGCTCATTTAAGAGTCTTGCTTCTTGCCTCCCAAGTTTAGCTAAGTGCATTCTTTTGATATTGTTCAAATTTCTTTATTTTTTCTATTATTATTTTTTTTAAAAAAACATCTTTATGTTCAGAGCAACAGTACCTCTCACAATGCACTTTTCCCTAGGTAAGTCTGAGATTTTTAAATATTTTTGTTAAATATTTATAAGCAAATTTAATACATTCCCATTCTATGGGAAACAGTGATAGAACCCAATTTTCCCATTAATATTCCGTAGGTAGTTAACTTAAGGGGCTTCAACAGTTCAGAGCTCACATAAATATTAACTCGAATCCCTCACATCTAGGATTTCCCATTGTTAGTTTAACCCACAGAGCCCAATAACTTGACTCCCCTCAGGCAAATCCTCAGGACTACTGTTCAGTGTCAAAATCAGTTCCGAGTGCCTGAATCATTTTAGACTCTCACTTTGCTTGGCTCACTGATCCTGGTTTTGTTGTTGTTTCAGTCTCACAAATATTATGTGAAATAGGTGAGAATATAAATTTGAGTATTTATAACCATTGTATTTTTCATTTGATCACTAAACCTATTTTGACTAATGCAAGTAAAACTCCAACTTTCAGAGTCAGCAAATATTTCACAAAAGTCCTTTCTGAATGAAAATGTTATAAAAATCTAAAAAGACCAGCGAGTCAGTTTTGATTATATTCTAAATAGAAATTTTCAGATCTTTGAATACGTTAAATCCAGTGTTTAACCAAACAAATGAATATTCAAATAGTCAACAGAAGCTTGCTGACAAATGTGGGAAATAAGCTAAAAGGAAAGAAAAAGCATGTAAAACATGTAATTTTCATATTATTTCCCGATGATGATTGATTCAATAAACACTCCTAAATCCTGTCTCCCTGCCTCTCTTTATAGAATTAGCCAAACACTTGTTTTCCCAGCCTCCTTTGCTTTAGTAACCAGAGGCCATCATGGTTGGCATCGCCACTGTCCTTTGGTCCATCAACAATAAAAGCAAATCTCTCTTTAGACTTTTTGTAATTAAAGAAAAAAATTAAGTTCTATTTGTCTAAAGCAGTGTCAACTGGGTTTCTGTTACTATGTGCATTGAATCACATCTGAACTGTTACACCTTCATGTTCAATGGATGTGCTGCCCAGGGCCGGTGTTATTCCCTAAGGATCATTGTCTCCATAACTTAATGTGCAAAAGGAAGCTACACACAACTATAACTCTGCCGAGTAATCAAACAGAAATATTCTCCTAACCAACTATTCTTTAATGAGTGACTGTTACTTTATCCCAATGGCATTAATTAGTTTTGTACCAATTATGATGAAGCAGTACCGAGATTTTATTCACCAATAATGAAGCCTTTTTTTTGTTTGTTTGTTTTCCTGCAGTGCAGTTCTGAATTTGAGTGGTAGTTCTTCTTTGATTGTTTGCGAATACTAAGAAAAATAATTATCCTTCATTATGGTGGCAGTTAGAAAAAAACGTTGAATTGTAAATTTAAATCAGGACACTCTAATTGAGAAGCCTGGAAATTTTCGTTCTTATTATACGTCATACCAATTTCTCTTCTTTCTCCCTCATCTGGATAGAAGTAAAGTGAGAGTTAGCTCGATCTCTTATCTTGGATTTCTTGCAGAAATAAAACTTGTATACAGAAGAAAACAGTTATTACTTCATTAGAAAGGGAAGAAATGAGAGAAACTAGAAATCCAGTTATTATTACCCAAACAAGCATATCATTCTTCTAGAACTACCAATATTTATACAATTAAAGTGACAAGTTTGACTCTGTCACTATAGAGTTCCTTTTTTATCTAACCAGATGAGGGATTCTCACAGATATAATGAATAGGTGATAGTGTTATATAGTAATCAATAAAGCACATCATTTAAAAGTCAAATAGGAAGAATTTATTGGATGCTTTGTGGACTCATCCTTCCCTTTAATTAATGCTAACCTAGAGAGCAGAGGAACTGAGAAGGTGCATCTGCACAGGTCCCATGCCTCCTAGGGATCCACTCCAGGGATCAGAGGATCCTTGGCATAAGACTTCTTATATTCAATACCACATAGACACCTTTTCTTTCAAAGGTATTGTAAACCATGAATCCATAAAAATCATTTAGGTGACTCAATATTAAGAAAAAGTAAGAGACAAAGAGAAAGCCCCAGGTGAAGTGTCCTGTCTGCCTCTGAGAAGAATTACAACAGAAGCAAAAGCCCAATGGATTTAATTATTCTTATCGCCTTCCCTGTTTTTTATTTTATTTTATTTTTTGGAAAAAAAATCTTAAATATTCAGGCCTTTAGATTCAATTGGAAGAGTAACCCAAAGCTGAATTTCCTTTTCCTCTGTGAGAAAAAGAAACATTCCTAGCTAAAAGTATAAGTTTCCTAGTCAAACTGGGTGGCTTAAACAATAGAAATGTATTGTCTCACAGTACTTGGAAGCTTAGAAGTCTGAGATCAAGCTGTCAGCAGAGTTGGTTTCTTGTGAGATCTGTGAGGAAGAATCTGTTGCATGGCTCTCACCTAGTTTTTGTTTTCTGGCAATGTTTGGTGTTCCTTGACTTGTACATGTGGCACCCTGATCTCAGACTTCATCAACCACATGGCATCATCCCTATGAGTGTGTCTGTCACTATGTCCAAATTTCCCTTTTTAAAAGGATACAGTCACATTGGGTTAGGGTCCGCCCTAATGACCTCATTTTGACTTGACCATGTGGAAATAACCAACTTCCAAATAAGATCGCATTCACAGGTACCAGGAGTTAGGACTTCAACATCTTTTGGAAGACACATTGCAAGCCATAACATTAGATTAGTCTGAATTTAACTAAGGACTTTTATCCAAATCTCAACAGAGCAAGTTAAATTCAACTCCTCTAACAAAATCTGCACAAAGTTCCAGATAATCTTCTCCCAAACCTGCACCTTCAGACTCGAATAAAGGCAATATTTATTCCTAAATTCCATGTTCAATGTCTTATAAAGAAGTAAAATAGTCAAGGAGAGATCATCAAAACTGAAAAAAAAGTAAATAGAATGTCTGGGTGAGTGAGCTATAAAGAATTGTCACTGTAAACATGCAAACATTTTACAGCAAATATAGGTAATATATGAAGCAAAAGATAGATGAACTCAGTCTGAAAGAAATTATAATCGAAGCACCATTAAAAATACCCCCCATGACTGCTGCATATTAAAGGAGAATTTATTGAAGACATGAATTTTGAGGAACATGTACTCAAAGGTAACATTATTAAAAACAGCAAAGTAGCATTAAAGGAAAGATCACAAAAAGGAACAAAAAATCAAGAGTTAAATGGCATTATTACAAACCAATAAATTGAATAGAAATAGCATCTGAAATAATAGAAGAGCACAATTTTAATTACTTATTTGGGGAAAAGATTGTTGCAATAAACATAGAGCAACTAAGAAATAGAAACCACTGAAACTAATAAAGGGAAAAATACAGAAATGAAGGACAAAGACCACCCAAATATAAATATAATTGGTGTCCTTGAAAACCATTCAAAGATACAAAAGCTGTAACTTTTCCTGAAATGTATCTACAGGTCATAGGGCACACATAGCAACAGGGAAAGAGATAAATCTATGTTGATGCTAAGCCATAGTTTACAAAATAATAATTTATTTAATTATATGGATAGAAAATTGGGTAGCTTACAAGGAGGGAATATCAGGATGGCCTTAGACATCTCTCCTCCATCTTGCCATGCCAGAGAATAGTAGAACAACATCTGCATTTATAAAGGTCTTAAGAAATAGAAAGTATAATAAGAAATTTATACCTAAACACACTATTCTTCATTAAACCACAGATTTTCTCAGGCATGAAAGAATTGAGAAAATATAGCTATCCAAATCCTTTCTTTCAAAAATTGCTTGATGATCAAATCTAGACAACAAATATAAATAAGAAATAAATTAACTAATAATAGGTAATCTTTACTAAAATACCAGTGTTGAAGATTTGAATACAGAATTAGGAATAAATAACCAGAAGACCTATCATCACATAATAATGTAAATGCTATAAATTTTAGCAAATTAAAAACATAATTAACAAAATTGATAATAATGAGGTGGAAAAAGTGTAGAGTGCACTAATTTAGTTTGTTTTCAAAGCAGGGGGGCAATTGGTAGTAATTACTTTTTAAAAGGAATAGAAGGAAAACAGTGTTTCTAAAATTTCATTTTTTTCTATTTTTAGGGCAATTTCAATAGCTACCATCACTTAAGATTAAAAAAATGAATCCAAGCCTCACCACTTTCTTCATTTTCAGTTCAGTTTTTTTTCCATATGTTAAATATAGTAAAAATAAATTTTAATACCTTTTATTAAAAGTAGCACAAAAGTACTTTTTATAAAAGTACTTTCTTTTCTCATAGTTCTATCTTTTTCTCCATAAATATAGAGATCTTGGAATAATGTCCACCTGACAACAATCATAATTAGTTTTAGGTGGAGAAATGTGGGGAGTTTTTTAACCTTTTATTTTTCTGTATTGCTGCAATTTGTCTTTTGAATATGTAACATTAAAACATTAAGTGAGTTTTCAAAATAATAGAAATGGCCAATATGTATAGGAAACTGAACAACTAGAGAACAGACACCACCAATCATTTCTATGTCCTTATTCATTTCAACAGTCAGATTCACTTTCCCCTCTTTAGTTCCACAGCTTTATAAACTTTGAATTTTGAGTAATATTAGGATGTTTATTTAACTTAGGAGCTCATGCATATAGACATTCTGTCATAGTATAGTATTAAATATTCTTAGGTGATTGATTTCATGCAGTAAATGAGTACATATTCTCAGTTTCCTTAAGGGGAAAAGTTGCTACCTGAATTTATTTGAGCCTTATTTTAGTTAATCTTGCTGTTATGTCATAATGAAATATTGTCAGCCTCCAACTCACTAAGAGTATAATCCTATCGACTACTAGCTGGCTTAGACAGGGAGAGCAAACACATTGCTAAGGACCTGTCGTCTTCCCTAGCTATGATTGATAAACCCTAGCAGGTTACAAAAATGAAAAAGGACTCAGTTTTAAAGAAGAAGTGTAGAGTAAATAATGTCTCTGCAGGAACAGAGAGAGGAATTCTTATGGGAGCACTATCTACTTCTTTGCCAAAACTAAAAGGGTGTTAGAACTCCTTCAGGCATGTCTGTATGTGGACTTTTCAACTTTCCTCTTCAAGTCTTAGACAAATGTTCAATTAGTTCTAGTTCAACTAGAATTGATTCATGTTTATAAATATGAACTTGACATTGCAAAAGCTTACCTTTCTTTCCATTGTTCTCAGGTGTGATATGTCAAGCTTTTGCGATCTATAGGGAAAATATGACCATAAATGGACAAGTTGCTCCCTCTCCTGTTATGGAAACAATGTTGCTTTGAAAGCCAGGGACCCTGAAGAATTCTAATTTGAGCTAAATATTTATTATCTGTGTGAATTACTACATATCTCTGGTTCTCAGTTTCCTATATATGAAATGAGGAGGCTAGACTGCTGATACCTAAGTTCCTTGTCAACATTAGTACAAAAGAAAAATTGAACAGATATTATAACATGACATTTAAAATAAGCCATCAGTTTCATTTTTTTCCTTTTTCAACTTAAATTAATTTATTTTTATTTTTTTAATTAAAGTTTATTGGGGTGGCAATTGTTAGCAAAGTTATATAGGTTTCAGGTGTACAATCCTGTAATATATCATCTGTATATCACATTGTGTGTTCACCACCCAGAGTCAGTTCTCCTTCCATCATTATATATTTGATTCCTTTTACCCTCATTTACCATCTCCCCTCTTCCCCTTACCCTCTGGTAATGGCTAGACTATCATCTGTGTCTATGAGTTTTTATTTGTCTTGTTCCTTTGTTGTTTTCAGTTTTATATACCACATATCAGTGAAATTATATGGTTCTTAACTTTTTTTCTCTGACTTATTTTGCTTAGCGTAATAATCTCAAGATCCATCATGCTGTCACAAATGACACTACTTCACGTTTTCTTACAGCAGAATAGTATTCCATTGTGTGTATATACATCTTCTTTATCTAAACATCTATTCAAGGACACTTTGGTTGTCTCCATGTCTTGGACACCATAAGTAAAGCTGTACTGAATAGCCTTTTCAATAAATGGTGCTGGGAGAGTTGGAAAGCCACGTGCAAAAGAATGAAACTAGACTGCTGTCACTGTGTACCAAAATTAACTCAAAATGGATCAAAGACATAAACATACGACCTGCAACAATAAACTGCATAGAAGAAAACATAGGTACTAAACTTATGGACCTTGAGTCCAAAGAGGATTTTATGAATTTGACTTCAAAGGCAAGGGAAAGAAAAGCTATAATAAATGAACGAGACTATATCAAACTAAAAAGCTTCTGCACAGCAAAAGAAACCATCAACAAAATAAAGAGGCAACCAACCGAATGGGAGATTTTTTTTTTAATGATTTTTATTGGGGAATTTGGGGGATGGGAATAGTGCTGGGGAATTGGGGGAAGGGGAACAGACAAGTTGCTGTCCTTTTGTTCTTCAGTCTAGTTGTGGAGGACGTTGCTTCACTGGCCCAAGTTGACACCATCATTGCGCTCTTCCCGGGTGAGGCAGATCAGTCACCGGCTTCTGGACGGCCGCTCACTGTGGCTGCTGGTCGCTCACGCTGGCTGCTGACTATTCACAGTAGCCCACGGCAACCCACTGCCACAGGGGCTGCAGCCTACACCGTCACCGGTGACTCACAGCAGCCCAACTCCAGGTTGAGCTGTTGTACAGCATCTTAGCTGTGGAGGGCAGTGTCACTGGCCCTCATATGTGGGATCTGAACCGGGGCCCTCTGGCATCTCAAGCCAGTTCTTAACCATCGTGCCACTCGGCTGGTTCAAGGGAGAAGATTTTTGTAAACAATGCCTTTGATAAGGGGCTAATATCTAAAATATATAAGGAACTCATACAACTCAACAACAAAAAAACAATCTAATTAAAAAAATGGGCAGAGGACCTGCATAGACATTTCTCCAAAGAGGACATACAAATGGCCAACAGACATATGAAAAGATGCTCAACATCACTAATCATCAGAGAAATGCAAATAAAAACCACAATGAGATATCACCTCACACCTGTTAGAATGGCTATCATCAACACTACAAATAATAACAAATATTGGAGAGGCTGTGGAGAAAAACGAACCCTCATTCACTATTGGTGGGAATGCAGATTGGTGCAGCTGCAATGGAAGGCAGTGTGGGGGCTCCTCAAAAGATTTCATATTTTTAAAACTGTAGCATTGCGTATGTAGTCTAGAGAAGAAAACATATAATGTTCTGTTTTTCACTCTTTCAGTATAGTAAATATAGTAATTGCTCACCTATTATGTGATGTGAGGAAGAAGCAAATCCACTCAATAGAGGCCAAAGTGCATATTAAGATAGATACCATGTGGAATATCACTACAATTTAAAATGTGTTGTACTTCTATTATACAGGTGGCATGGATTAAAATGGAACACTGGTAGAGATGGAAAAACTCATACTTCAGAGTTAGGATGAGGCATTTACATGTAGGATGACAAGTTCCATTTGATTTCCAGAATCTGATTCAAAACAATTTACAAAAAGTCTTATGCTTTAGCATTCTACTGTTCAGCTATAATTTTAGAATGCTCAGTTAAAAAAAAAAAGCACAAAATCTAATAGAGTCTCTCTGGGCCTGGCTTAGAGGTCATGTTGGAATAATACTATTTTTTAAATCAATGGATATTGCAATACAGAAGAGGGTGGACGGTAACAGGCATTCACAAAGTGCCTTTTAACCACCTGCTAATATTACTCAGGAAGCTGTAGAATATGTGGAAATATGCTATATTAAAACTAGAGGGGGCTGGCTGAGTGGCTCAGTTGGTTAAGAGCTCGCTTAAGAGTTTGAGCTCTGAGCAACAGTGGTTTGATTCCCGGCCAGAGCTGAGCAGCCACTGAGCTGCCAACAGGTGGCTAGATGGCTCAGCTGAAAAAAAAACCTAGAAAGTCCTAGTACAAATTACATTTGTGAGTCAGGCAAGCCACTTAAACTTTCTGCATTAGTATTCTGTTAAGTTGTTTTGCTAAAAAATAGAGATCGCGTGTGCATGCTCATGCACATATGCGCTCCCATGCAGTGTACATAGTGGAACTCAGAGAAAAATAGCCATTTCTGATATGTCAGTTGTTGCTTCTTTAACTCATTTAACTTTATTAGTCAAAGATTATCTATTAGAAAATTTGAAACAACTAAAGTTATTTTTCCATTTCAAAAAAACTCAATTGCTATGTAGCATTAATAACTTTATATATCTTCATGACTTAGTATGTTTTGTAGAACAAAAACATCAGGAAGGGAATCCAGTTCAGTACGTTAACTGACCATTATTGTTTCTCATTAGTCAAGTCAACAGTAGATCTGGTTTTGCCATCATAGCTGTGGGAGTAAGATAATTATATTAACGTCCAAACAGAAGCCTAATTGTGTGTATCATCTTAGCATTTGTTTTTTTAATTTTTAGGAAAAGGTTAGAATTAGTTTCTAGAAATTTTATTTTACTCATGATTCCTTCATCTTATGGATTAGCTACATGTAATTAGCTACAATATATAGAAAATTGCTATGGCTTTTGCATAATGAAATGTTTATTGCTTTGTAAGTTTGGCTTTATACTGTATTTAGAGTACTACTCATATACAAAGCTTTCTGAAGATCTTTGATCTTTTGTTTCATAAGATTTGTGTATGATGTAGGTATGTAATATAAGCCGCAACCACATTTCCTAACCTTCCCTTTCTCTACCTATTTTCCCCTGCTTTCTACTATGCCTGTTATTTTCAATAGTTTCCAAAAATAGCTGTAACTACCACTCATTTTCCTCAAAAATTATAAAATCCATAAAGAAATACACCATTTTAATAGATCAGGAGACTCAATTCTGTTACGATATAAATTTTCCTGAAATGAATCTACAGATTTGATATAATCCTAATTTAATTTCATCAGGCTTTTTTTGTAGAAATTTTTGGTAGGAATTTAAAGGAACTACAATAGACAATACAATCTAAGAAAAAAAGAAAAGAAAAAAGTAGAGTACCTACACTAATTTACTTCAAGACCAACCGTAATCATGGAGTAATCAAAACAAGTAATCCTGGCATAAGGATAGACAAATAAATCAATGGAACAGAATAAAGAGCCTTGAAACAGACCCACTCTTAACAGGTTATTTAATTTTCTACAAAAGCACTACCAATGGAGAAAAGAAAGTCTTTTCTACAAATGGTGCTGGGAGAACTGGATACCTCTATATGTAAATACAAGCGTAAAAGCTAAAACTATAACAGTGTTTCCAGAAAAAAACATAAGAGAAGATCTTTAGGGCTTGGAGATAAGCAAGCATTTCTTAGAAGGCCATGGCATTCGATAACCCTAAAAATTATTTTATTTTTATGATGATGAATAAATTAGCCTTAATTAGAATAAAAAAAACTTTGTTCATCAAATGACACAGTTAAGAAAATGAATAGCCAAGTCATACCCTAATAGAAAATATTCATAAAATATGTATTTGACACAGAACTACACATTTCTGGAGCATTGAACTACATCATTAGTCATCAGAGAAATTAAAATTAAGACCACAATAAGATGCCACTATACACCCACCAGAATGTCTAAAATTTAAAGACACAAACCAAAATGTGGGTGTATTAACCTCCGAGGAATCTTAAACCCTGTTGATTAGAGTGTAAAATGGTACAAACATCTTAGAAAAAGTTCTGATAGATTCTCATAAAACTAGACATACACCTACCTTACCCTATAACCCTGCAATCCTTCTTCTACATAGTAACCAAATATAAATTAAAATATGTGTCCACATCGAGATCTAAAACAAATGTTCATAGCACTTTTATTTATATTAGGTAAAAACTGGAAGGTGCCCAAGGGTTCATGAGGAAAATAAAGAAATAAACTCTCATATGTTCAGACAATGGAATACTATTCAGCAGTTGAAATGAATGAACTACTACTGATACACACAACATGAAAAATCTGAAAATTTTTAGTGAGTAAAAGAAACTTTACCCAGAAATGTACATACCATTTGATTCTATTCATATGAAATTCCATATAGGTAAAACTAATCTCTGGTGGTAGAAATATCCACCAAAAAGCGGTAGTTGCCTCTGAGGGGTATGTACAGAAATTGACCAGAAAAGGGCACAAGAAAACTTTCTGGGGGAGATGACAATACTTACTATTTATCTTGACAAAACTTTGGGTTACATAGGTATTTATTTATCAGAATCTATCACATGGTGCACTTAAGATTTGTGCACTTCACTGTATGTCAATTTACACTAAAACAAGCACTATAAACAAATATTAAACTGTAGTTAATGATACGCATCCTGTGTGTCTGGGGTGAAGGGTATAGATATCTGAACTTACTTTAAAGTAAGTCAAAAATGAGATCGATTGATAGATGGGCAGAGAAGTGGATAGTTGGATAGATATGTGATAAAGCACATAGAGCAAAATGTTTATTTTAGAATCTGGGTGTATTTAAGGCAACTTCTTATATCTTTGAAAAATTTCATAATAATATATGGGATAAAAGCAATAAATAAATATGAACATCAGTTTTAAATTAAATAGTGGTTGTACTAAATGGCTTTCTGATTTGAAATTCTCTGACTCAGTATATTGTCTCTGTTATGAAAAGATCATTTTTTACAATAGCAAACAGGAAAGAGTGCCATGAATGAAGAAACTGTTTTAAAGTGCTATGAAAACATTGAGTGCCATAGGACTGAGTTTGATTCGTTACTCAGAATTTTCAGTAAAACACTTTTATCAATGGGAGCATATTTCAATTTGCCATATAAAGTAGGATTTACACTTTGAGTTAAGTAGGTAAAATTTTAAAGTTGCAAGAGACCTTGGCAGTCATCTTCTAATCCTCTTATTTTAAAGATGTGAAAGCTGATGTCCATAGGGACTGTGAGTTCACTCAAGGTCACACAGCTAGTAAAGAGCAGTGTTGTTTACCAAAAAGACTTTGGGAATCGGATTCATTTCCCTTTGAAGGTCCCTTGTGCTATTGTGAGAATCAGCCAATCATCTAGACTATCCGGGAACAGCCATCTATGAAATGGGAGTAAGATCACCTGCTCTGCCAGTTAGGGCCTTACAGGAAATACCAACAACATACTTTGCATTGTTCACAAAACTGTGAGAAATTGAAATACCACTTATTAGTTTCAATTTGTGTGTCATAAACCAAGGAGATATACATCTCACACCAGTGGCTTTCAGAAGGGGACTGAGTTACCAGCTGTCATCGAACCCATTATTTCCCATAGAATGTGCATAGGTCAGAATGCGATTATCCAAGTGACTGTGGGAGAGAAATCCATGTAACAGTAGAGCCAGTCGGGGCTAGAATACATTGGATAGTTATGAAGGTCACCACTCTTCACCATCAATTCACCAAGTGAAGGAGAGTTTATGTTTTATTTTTGTATACACTCTTAAAAGATATTCAGAATAAAATTAATTTGATCAAATGCATAAATGTGAGCTGTCCTCAAAGCAAAACATGGAGTTTGAAGAAGGGTGTTGTTTGATAGGAACATAATAATAAAATATTGAAGCAAAAAACAAGTTTCTAAAAGAATTTTATTTCATGTAGATTCAAAGAATTCCGTTTGTTAAATGCCAACTTTCAATATACATCAACATAAGCTTTACCACATCTTGCCCCTAGAGAGAAGGCTGAGAAGGAAAATATGCTGGACAGTTAAGTTTCTTATAAAAAGGTCTCAGGAGAGCATATAAAAAACATTTCCAGATTGCCATAGAAATATAAGAAACTTCTGAGAGCTCTGTGGAACACTATTAATATGCCAAGTAAGTACTGATTTATTAAATGGCTGAATGTGTACAAAAAATAATAAATTTCCACAGTATTTTACCGTTTTCAGGGTTTGTTTTCTCTGATTTGATATTCATAGTCTCAAACTATGGAGTATCAAAAGATGGAGCAGATATTAATATCCTTATTTATTAAGCAATTGAGGCTCAAATAGTTTAAAAAATAACCACTTATTATAAATAAAACAAATGATAAAAAATAATAATTTAGTAATTTCTCAAGTTCTTTGGGTAACTAAGTATCAAAGATGTGACTTAAATATGTTTTCTAGCTTTCAAGCTAGTGTTCTGCTGAACCTTCTATGTAAATTTACCACTTATATCACAAAATTTTTTATTTTTTAAAAATTGAGTATTTCTACTGAAGCATAACAAATCTGTGTCTATGTTTTCATAATATGTTTGACAAAATATAGATAAACATAAGATTTCAGAACAGGGCCCAACAATTTAATACATTCAACTTAGTGGTAGTATGAATTCTTGATCTTTCTTCCTCCCTTCCTTTCTTCTATCAGTATCTATCTATCTATCTATCTATCTGTCTGTCTATCATCTATCTATATCTACTTACTCTTATGTGTTTATTGTAATATGCTATTAACCATTTAATAATCTCTGTATACTTCTTTCCATGTAACTCTGCGTTCACTATTGTATAAGGAGCGGTACCTAAATCACATAGCTTTAAATAGGATTAAGACAGTTGCAGTATACATAAAAAAAAAAAAAGGTAGTATAGAAGCAATATGAAGGGGGTAGACTTTGCAGAACACCAGATCTTTTGAAGTCACCCATAAATACTGTCAATAAATAATTATGAAGTTATTATGTTTCCAACTCTCCTCTAGACCTGGGAGCACAAAGACCAAAATGCTGTCCTGTCTGTGAGATGGCTTTAGCCCAAATGATAGGTTTAGGTTTTATTCTCCAGGCATTATAAAGCCTCTGAAGGTTTGCATTTTTTGGTTTGGTTTTAGATTTGGTTTTGATTTCAAAAATAGAATAGCCCATTTTGGATTTTTGTAAGATAAAGTATATAACTCAAAGGAAAGAAAAGCTGAAAATAGGGTGTCCAGTTAGAAAACTATCAGAGTAGTTAAGACGAAAGAATTTCAGGGCCTGAGTTGAGGCAGTTACAGTCAGTATAGAAAAGAGACAGAATCAAGTAATACTTAGGAAGCAGAGTCAATAGGACATGCTGAATGAATAGGTGTTTACATCAAGGAAAATGAAGGGTCAGCGATGCTTCTGAATTTCTCCTTAGGAAAAGTGGCAACTTCAATCAGGGTGAACACTAGAAGAAATGTTTTCTTTTTGGTCCCTTTATTTTTGTCAGGGTAATATGTGTTGAAGAAAAGTGATTCGTCTTACATTTGGAAAATGTCACTTGTCTGCTCTCCTCAGATACACTGTGAGCACGTTGTTAGAATTCTACAGAGGGTTTGGTAGATGGTGGCTGCTGAGGTGAGAAGTAACTGATTTGCCTTGATATTTGCAGAACAGAAGGTAGGATAGAGAACTGGTAACTCCAAAGAATGTGTAAATCTAAGTGTTTTGGAGTTCATCAGTGAAAAACACTTTATTATTATTATTATTTTACTTTTATATTCAAAACTGATGGATATGGATCTCTATGTATTAGAATGTGCTTTATCTTATTTACGAAGGAGCCCAGATCCCCACATATTTCAGTAGATCTGCAGGGTAAGGCCACACATGTGCCTGGAATAGGTCCATGGAATGCTCTCTGGCCTTTTGTACAACGTGACTTAGTAAGCCGCTTCAGGGTCATGGCGGCTCATGCCCTCTGGGAGGTCAGTGTTGCCATTGCTTCATTTGTTCCTCCACATTTCCAGGAAGAGATGACACCATTTCCTAGATCTGAGACGTGAGGAGTTCAGACCTATCCTTTCTGTGTGCTCCGCTCACAGGAGCTCACAAACAGCACAAAGAAGAAAGCAGTTCCTTCGGCCTCAGATCTTTAAAATTTCTGAATCTCAGGGGAGGAGCAGAACACCCATGCTGTCTCCTCCCCCTCATGACCTGTCTCTTAGACCTCTCTAAGCTGGGATACCTTTAAGCCCAATGAATCTAGCTCTGTAAGACAAACCATATCAAAACATCCCTTCTTCATTCTTCAGTCAAAGGGTAAACACCACCAGTCATGTCAATGTATATATTTGCTTGGAAAGGAAAACTGTCCTCCATTATCTAAAATCGTCTAAAACCAGGCTTCTCCTGGCCTAGAGCATCACCATGATAGATTCTAAATAAAACAACAACCCAAGCCAGGCTGTTACATTCTCTGCTTCTTTGCTGTCAACATGCATCAAAGGCAGCCCTCTTCTCCTTCCATACCAATGGCTCCAATCCTCCTTACCCTTTTACGTAATCTTCACGTTCACCCAGTATGGTCTGTGTACAATAGTTAGGGTGAAAATTTGCGATTGTTTGGACCCCACCACCACCTGTACCTGACCCTGTAACTCAAGCACAGGCTCATTACTTTGCTGATATTTAAAGTTTCACTCAAATTCCCTGAGAATTGAGAAGAGACTTGTTTATTTGTTTTGGTATCTATGAAATTTTATATTTTAAAAATGTTTGCAGGATTTGGGGCAAAGGAGATTCTGAAAATGCTGTCTCAATTTCTTCCCAGAAGAGGACTCAGCCTTTAAATTGTTAGTCAGAATTTGTGGTTTTAATATTTTTTTTAAACATCTGTTGCCTACTGTGTCTGCAGCAATCAAAGGTTTATGCCATATTATCATGTGTTAGTTAGATCAGCAGACTCTGTTTAATAACCATTGTAAATGGAAAGAAATTAGTCCTATAATTTAAATAATGAATAAAAATATGCAGCTAATTGATTTATTTGGAGCCAATTATTTTTTTTCCTTAAGTTAGAAATAATGTAGAAATGTTTATGCCTTGGTTTTAATTGCTTTCCTCTTTCGGGGTTTCTAACTGTATGCTCATTGTATTTCTGAGAATTCCGGAAGTATGCTTGTCCATCAGGAAACAGAATTAAATGTATAGTAAACTTATCCAAGTTTCTTCATGGACTCAAAAGCAGTCTCAAAGACCCATGAGTTTTCTATTGCAATTCTTGGATTAATAGATTATGTAACTACTAAACATGCAAAGCACTGTGTAGATTAAAATCATTTTAACTGAAATTATTTTAGCATCAACCAACCTCTGTTCTTCCACTTACCCTTCAGTCAACCCCTCCTCCAAGTAAACACACTGACAAGTTCAGTTTCAGAAATTCTGCAAATATTTTCCTTTAAAAACTTTAAAAAATTTCCATTTAAAAAAATTAAGGATTCTTTTTTGTTAACACACTCTTATAAAGAAGCAAAAGTATCCTCTGTTTAAGCTATAGTTTATTCTGTTTTTAAAAGTAAAGGCTAAGATAAATAGAAAGCTACATCATCATAACATTTGAATTCAAGTACAACTTAAGTATTCTTACATGGCATGGCTACTGGTTATACAAAATTTCAAACTTATTAGAATGACATAATACAAATTGCATAACATTGCTGAGGAAATACACAAAGTGATTAGAAAGAATAACTACTTCTTATTTGAATTATAAATGATGGAAAGGAGAACCAAATCAAATGGCAAACAGACAGGGCTTTTTCTAAATTAATAGAAAGTAAAAATAATTTATTATTGTTATATTTGCTCTCAAAGAACATTGTAGCTTTCTTGATTAGACTGTTTTAAATTTTGCCAATGTGCACCTCATTTTATTAACATCTTTTTTTCATTCCCCCCAAATCAAAAAATGTGACAATTACTTTAACCTGATCATTAAAGTGGTAGGTTATAATTCCATCAAAGTGAAGTTTATGAGTGAGTTGTTCAGATAAGATTTGAAATCTCTTCTGTAGAACATTAAAATTAAGCTAACCTTTTTGCCATTTGATTCTAGTGTGTGTTAGGAAGATTAACACAACTGTTAACAATAAATTGAAATGAGGAATGACTAAAGGCAACAAGGTTGGTTAAGAAGGGATCTCAAAAGTTCAAGTGAGAGGCAATGATGTTTGAATTGGCGGAGCAAATGGAAAGGAATAAAGCTTGAGAGATATGGAAGAACAAAATACAAAAAGACATTGACATTGTGTGTAAAAGAAAGAAATATTTTTAAAAGACAATGTTTTGTAAGGTAGAAAGCCAGGATGAACAGAAATGTTCTTAGTGGATAAAGACTCAGAGAAAAATGCTGATTGAAAGAACGAAGAATATTAGTTCAATTGTAAATTTAAGTTGAGTTTGAAGTCCTCACTAGAATATACAGGTGAAGATATTCCACAAGCAAATGACAGTGGAAACATAGGGATAAAACACAGGAGATGATAGGACAATAAGTATTTTTCACATTTTAATGCAGATAAGAACCATCTGGGATTTCAAAAATGCGCTTTTTGTCCTAGTAGGTTGCAGGTGGGGCATGAGATTCTGTATTTCTAACAAGCATCTAGGTGATGTCCAAATTACTGATCTAATGACCATACTTTAGATAATAAAGTACATCATTTTTTCTCAAGCATCATTACTCATTCAAATCTGTATGAAAATTTAAAACAAACAAAAATGATGCTTATTCCCACCCCTTAGAGTCTAATTATATTGAATTGAAGCTTGAGCACTGTGATTTAAGTCCTAACACAATCCTAATATGCAGCAATATTTGAGAACTTTGTTAAGATGGTAGTGTGAAAGAGGAAAACATTTAGATAGGTTTATAAAAGGGAAAAGTTAGACCATAAAGAAAAAGGGCAACTAGGAAGGTGAGAAGAAAACCAGGTTTTTATATATTGCATAAGTCAAAGCGAAGTCAAATCTAAAGAGAGAGTAAAAGGTACTTAGAATTATCAAGTGCTTTAGAGAATTTGAAAAACATAAGGCCCAAGTAAATGACATTAGATTTGTGACTAGGAGGCCCATGGTGGTCTTAAGAGGCTTGACTTTGTGGTCCACAATAGTTGTTATTTTTATTAGTGAAAAAAAAATAACTCTGTAGTGCTCATGGAAATGATTATGAATCAATCCTTCTTAAAAATAAAGGAGAAAAGTATATAAAATATCAAATTCTGCTATGCATAAAATAACTAGCACCAAAATATTTTCTATTTCAGTCAGGATGGTCCTTTTTAATGTTTGGATAGATTATAGAATCATCATAGCTAAAGATATGACTGATTTTACCATTATAAAATCATAACATTAACATTATTTTAGAATTTAAATATTAACATGGAATTTATCAGTAGATAAAAAATAAAACAAAATCTCCAATATTTCAGACAAAGATGAAGCCACAGAAAAACATATTCTTTCCTCCCAACATATCTCTATTGTTCAGAAATATAAGATTATAGGAATTTTGAGGTAAAAGTCATTATTTTTGCTAGATACATATAGCAACATTGGCCATATTTATTAAATCTTTGAGAAGAGAAATGAAATTAGCATGCTCATTTCCTCCTACTTCATCTCCTTCCATTTTTTAAATTATATATATATATATATATTACATTATTGAAATTTATTATATTATATGCTGTTCTATAACTATAATGAGCACAGTTTTCAACTAAGTTTTATATTTTAAAAAATTCAGTATTCACTAGTGGTCTGTACCATGATTACTTCTTTCCTCTTCTTTTTAAAAAATGCATGCCTCGATTACCTAGGTTTCACTGTAATTTTATTATTATTATTTTTTAAGGACATCTTCCTGGGTACTGTTCACTGAATTCTTTGTTTTTTTGTGTGTGCTCTCAGTTGTTATTATTCTTGAAAGATAGTTTGAATGGATAAAAAATGAATAGGTTATGCTTTTGTGTATCCACTTATAACTTTGTAACAACAATACTATTTAATATTTGTTGACCAACAGTTGTGTGCCAAAAAGTGTATTTATTATTTCCTTTAATACCCATAGTAACACTATTGTGGTAAACTAAATAATGGCCCCCAAAGATATCCAGGTCCTAATCTCTAAAACCTGTGAATGGTACCTTATATGGCAAAAGAGACTTGATTAAGTTAAAGATCTTGTGATGAGAAGATATCCTGGATTATCTGGGTGGGCCCTAAACTCATTCATAAATGTCTGTATAAGAGAGAGGTAGGGGAGATTTGACTACGCAGAAAAGAGGAAGGCCGTGTGATAGAAACAGGTGGAAGCAGAGTCAGAAAGAGAAGACGTTGACTTTGAAGATGGTGAAGGGGCCCTGAGTCAAAGAATGTATCTCTAGAAACCGGAAAAGACAAGCAAACTGATTTTCCCTCGCGCCTCCAGAGGTTAAAAATAAAGGAGAGAAGTATATAAAATCTCAACATCTGCTACACATAAAATAACTAGCACCAGGATGTTTTCTATTTCAGTCAGGATGGTCCTTTTTTATGTTTGGAGAGATGATAGAATCATCATAGCTAAAGATCTTAACGTCTTGATTTTTGGCTCGGGGAAACCCGTTTCTGACTTCTGACCTCCAGACTATGAGATAATAAATTTGTGGTGCTTTAAGTCACAAAATGTGTGGTAATTTGTTACAGCAGCCATAAGAAATGAATATAGATATCTATTAATTGGATGTAGTTACTGTCTTAGTTCAGGCTGCTATAACAGAATACCATAAACTGGGTGGCTTAAACAGCAGTTTATTTATTACAGTTCCGGAGCCTGGAAAGTCCAAAATCAAGGTGCCAGACAATTAGATTCCTGGTGAGGGCCCTTTTCCTGGTGAGTGACAGCTGAGGATGGAGAGAGCAAGCTAGCTAGCTCTCTCCCAGCGCTTCTAATAAGCACCAATCCCATATGGGGGCTCCACCTTCATGACCTTGTTACCGCCCTCAGGCCTCATCTCCAAACACCATCACAGTGGGAATTGGAGTTTCAACATATGAATTGAGGGGTTGGGGCAGACATAACATGAGGTCTGTAACAGTTATTATATTATCCTGATTTTATAGATGAGAGAAGTTAACTAACTTATCCAAAGTCACATAACTTACAAGTGTTAGGAGTTAGGATTTGAACCCTAGCAGCCTGACTCTAGCACCATCACTATTAACACAATTATGGCTTGAAAGCTGAGCAGGAGTGTCTGCCACTTTATCCTTTCAGTTCTAGTCCCTGTTAAGGCTGTGTTAAAGAGTTGCTGAGCCTTTCTTTTAAACTATGTCTTCTGATTTTCAGCATAATGTTTAGCACTAAATGACCTAAGTTTCAACTGAGAACATTACTTGAGACATACAATTTCTTCAGTAAGCAAATATTAGCATCTGGATTATGAAATTAGCTGACATTATACTAGTACCAAACTAAGAGATTTTGATATTACCTTATATAGGATAAAGCACAGTTCCTAATTAAAGCCGAATTCAGTAGAATTCTTTTTGCATCAAAATCAGAGAATTAGAACCTCAGGGTTCAGCAGGAATTATTATCTCCACTGAAAGTAACTATAAAAACAGTGATTTCCAACAGTTTGTGTAGGAATATAAAACTGTATTTCCATTAATTGAATTTCAGAGAACAAGATTCTTATATTTTACAAACAATATTTTAAAAATGAGAGTAGTACATCACATGGCAAAAATTCAAGTAATTCAAGTAGTACAGAAAGGTATAAAAATGAATAATTAGATCCATGTGTATTAATGCTTTTCACAATTTATATAACCATTTTAAAAATGGAGGGCTGACCACATAATTTATCATCTAAAACACGGTATTTTCGAGAGTGACAAGTACTAAACAGACAGAAAACCAGGGAGGGCAGGCAAGAGCCAGAACCTAACTGGGTTAATTGGTGGAAATTAAAGACATTTTCAGGTTTTTCCAATAACTACAAAATGCTGACATAAGGTTTATTATATCTTAGTGTCCTTTTGAAAGAATGATGATAGAGTGAATTACTAAAAATATGTCAAAATCTGTATGGATTTTGGATTTTGTTAAATATTAAATTACTCACCAAATTTACTCTCCTACCAACAAAACATGAGAGCCCTGATATCGCATAGTCTTTCCTACAAGAAATAATGACCAACATATTTTTTTTGGCAGTATATTTATTTATGTTATTTTTTTTAAGATTTTTATTGGGGAATTGGATGGGAATAGTGCTGGGGAATTGGGGGAAGGGGAACAGACTAGTTGCTGTTGTTTTGTTCTTCAGTCTAGTTGTGGAGGACGTTGCTTCACTGGCCCAAGTTGGCACCATCATTGCGCTCTTCCCGGGCGAGGCAGATCAGTTGCCGGCTTCTGGACAGCTGCTCACTGCGGCTGCTGGCTGCTCACACTGGCTGCTGGCTACACACGGTAGCCCATGGCAACACACTGCAGCAGGGGTTGCAGCCTACGCCATTGCCAACGACTCATGGCAGCCCAGCTCCAAGTTGAGCTGTTGTTCAGCATCTTAGCTGTGGAGGGCAGTGTCACTGGCCCTCATATGTGGGATCCGAACTGGGGCCCTCTGGCATCCCAAGCCAGCTCTTAACCATTGCGCTACTTGGCCGGCCCCCTGGCAATATATTTATACATTAAACAATCTCTTTTCTGATTTGTTTTGTATTCTCTTAGTTTTAAGTAAAATTTACCATTCTTTCATTTGTCCATTTGTATAATTTTCGAGACTTCCTGATTTACACTTGCCCATATTTCTATTAATTTTCTATTGCAATTTTATGTATATGATATATAATAAAATAGAAATAGAATTTATGTATATCATATATAAATATAATATTCCTATTATATTTGTTTTCTTATTGGTTTATGTCAACTCTGTGAATTCAAACAATTCACCCATTGTGGAATATGTATTTTAAATAGTTTCCTAATAGATCACATCTTCCGTGTTTCTTGTGGCATTTTTAAGAACTGCACAACTTATATGTACTCAAATTTGTTATTCATCTGCTTATTTTCTTCTAAAGATACAGTGCTTTTAACTTTACTTTCAAAGATAATTGATAAGTTATTAAAATCGTTGTCTAGGTTTTAGAACAAGATAATAGTGAATTCACTACTCATATGCTTTTCTGAACCCTTATATTTGCTTTCTCTATGGCCAAAATCTATCCAGTTAATCTCAGATACTGGTCACAAGCAGTACGGAGGGAGAGCACATAGATGAATTGGCCTGAATCATTGTTACTACTAAAAAAAGAACAGCAATACTCAGCAGCTATGATATTGATAATGCACCATGAGCATCATTTCGGTGCTAGATGGAAGAAACTCAGCAAATACATTAGTCAGATTTCTATTGGTGCTTCTGAAAACAGCCCTCTTCTTCATTAAAGCTTATCACCGTACTATGCAGAAGATAATATTCCAGCTTCTCACCAATGCAAACTTTTCCTGCAAAACCGTGAATGTGCATCTCAGTGGGCTGTCATTGATTAACAAGGCTCAGTGTCTCAGTTTAGTCAAGTAATAGACCAGAATATAACTGAATATTAGTTTGAATGAAGCATTGCTGAGATAATTATTATTATTACTTTGAATTTGCATTTACTTTGGATAAAATATCAAATTATTTTGTTAATTTATTAATTACTAATCAAAAATCAATTGAGTGTCTGCTATGGGCCAGGAACTGATAAGTTCTCAGGATTCAAAGAGAAGTAAGATATTGTGGCTACGTGGAAGAAATTCACATTTTAGTTGTGGATTATGGAAAATAGGTATATTGTAAAGTGGAAAGGTCTGTAAAAATATATAATGAATAAAAAAAGGAAATTCAATTAGAACAAGTATAAACAAATAAAGGAACACTTATACTCAAGTTAGGAAAAAAATTATCCAGAAACCCTAGTTATTACTAATATAAACAGGAGTTCAAGTGCATTAAAATTAATTTGAATGTTCCTTTGGAGCTCATTATGTACAGCTGATCTTATTCCTTTACCTGGGATCATTCATCACCGTAACTGAGCTGAGTTCCAGGGAAGATTTCATGAAATAATAAGGAGAAAGTAGACATCTGCTTGGCCTGTGAAGTAAACCCAAACATTTCAGCAAACATCTTGATGACAATATCAGAATCATATCCACTTAAGAGTCAAGTTTATTTTGAGAATTTCTTAAGTCCTTTCAGGGAAAACTGAAGAACTCTGGTAGTATCATAAAGAAGACTTTTCATACCAGAAAGGTGAGGAAGAAGAAAGGGGACAAAGGAGAAAGGCCAGAAGCTTCTACAGTGTATTTATGAAAATGTTAGAGTTAGTCAATCTGTTCCCAGGCTGCAATAAAAGTAGAACACAATCCCTGAAGCAGTAAGTATTCTCTTTTGGTTGTTAGAAGCAAGTAGATGTTAAGCTCAAAACCTCTAATTCTTGCTCAATTGCCCTGTGAAGGTGTTATTATAAGGGCTCTAATTGCATGCGTGTGTATGTATGTATTTCCTTTTCTTGAATAATACACAATCCTTATTTAAAAAGCTAATCTTATAGATAAGTGATAAAATTCAAATTCTGTATTCTTATTACAATTGCCCTTTTCCTGGGGCAGGATCGGTGGATTATTCTCTGATGCTCTGAGTTTTTTTCCAAACATCTGACTCATTCAAACTCTATATGTAGGCTTTAGAAGACAGTTTTTTATCTCCTTTCAAAGTTAGACTTTGACTATATCCTCTAGGGCTTTTGATTTGCTTTCCGAGGAGCATTTCTTACTTTATGAGTTTATTTACCACAACCCAAGGACTGCTCATAAAAACAGTCAGAATCCCACTGTCAGAAGCTGCTCAGTCACGCCGCTGCATGCCTCCCAGAAAAGGTTGTGCAGAAAATTCAGGCCTATTAGCTGCAGTCATTGAGGCTTATGAACACCAGTGAGACACACAAAAAACGTGATTTCAAGGATTTAATACGCAGCACTTCTGCCCTTCCATTTCCCTCTTGGAATCTTTGTCTATAGGATGATTTAATAGTTGTTCACCAGCTTGGGCTCTCAGCAAGCATCTATATAACAATAACGATAACCTTTGACTGGTATACTTATTTACTACCAGCAAGGGTCTATAAAAATAGTGAGGTATGGCCCATTTCACCAAGCAACAAACTTGAGCACCAATAGCAGTGCCAAGGGGAGGCTCGCAAACTGAGGAATGCTTTAGTGCTGCCTATTATCTCTAGCCGTGCAAACAACCAAAGACCATCCAAAGTAGCATAACATCTATGAAAAAACAGTAAGCTTGCTATGAAAACACAGCCTCGAGAGAAGTTTCCTAGCCTCCAACCTTCATCCAGATTGGTGTCCACGGGCACGCTAAATAGAAGTTCTGAAACCATCATTAATTAGTGCTTCAATCATTTTCACCCCTTCCAATCCCTGAAGATCTCTTGGCCACTGATGATATACCTGGACAGTCCATTTTGATCTGCTTTCCTCTATACCTCTGTTGATTTTTTCCTTTAAACTTTTCCTTTAGACTCTCCCCTCTCCCACCTCAAAAATAGCTATAATTAGCCATCCTTACCTTTGTAATTTAAGAGAGAAGACAAGTTAAACTTCTTTCATTTAACAATGAACTCCATCCATTTTTGCTCTCAGTCCCACTTGCAAAAGATTTATTCATATTCACCCATTATATCTGCAACTTTTTCACTCTAGTAGCCTTGTTATCATCCCAATATCCTAGATTAGGATTCCTTTATAGACAACTGTGAGCGCAGAAAGGCCTTCTTGGATTTATATTTCCCTAGGAAGGATGCTGGGTGTAGAGGGCCCATCTTCTCTGCCCACTCCTTTCTGCGGCTCCTTTCTAGTTCCTAGGTTGTTTCCATTCACTACCAGATGGCAAATTTGCTGTAGTTCATGACATCTTCTTTTGAGACCTATTTGTCAGTATACTGTTTCCCATTGCCTGCTAAACAAACTTCAAATGTTTTAATATAGCACAGTCAGTTCATCAGTCTCAATTCAGTGAAGTTACACAAGGGAAATGGTTTTATTTTACCTGGTAACTATGTTTAATTTTTCTATATGGACTCTCCCTTTCTTGCTGAGTTACACAACACCCACAGACATTGGACTGGAGGTCCTAGCTTTTTTGATAAGACAACAAAGGAAAATAAGAGGTATACAGATTTGAAAAGAAAAAAATTAACTATTGCTAATCATAGACAGCATGATTGTCTACACAGAGATTCCTATAGTATCTACAAAAAAGCTCTTGCAACTAATAAGTGAACTTAGCAGGTAAAATAATGTGTCAATATATAAAACACAGTTGTATTTGAACGTAAGACCAATGAACAGCTAAGCATTGAAATAAAGTACCCTACACAACTGCACCAAAAATTCAAATATTTAGATATAAATCTTAAAAAAATGTATATGTGTGTACAGGATCTGTATGATAGAAAGTACAAAATAATGGTTTTAAAAAAGAAGACTTGAATAAATGTGGAGATATACTATGCTCATAGATTGGAAGACTCAATTGTTAAGATGCCAGGTCTTCCCAAATTAATCTATAGATTTAACGTAATCTCAATCAAAGTCTCAGCAGGATTTCTTGTTAGTATCAAAAAGCTTGACTCAAACATGTATATGGAAAAGTAAATGAATTAGAAAGGCCAGTACAACTTTGAAAAAGAGCAAAGTTGGAGAGCTCATGCTAACTAATATTAAGATTTCTTATATCTATAGTTATACCTATAGTTCTCTACCAGAGTGAGATACAAATACACCCTTTGGAATAGCTAAAATAATTCTTAAAAAGAAAACTGAAAATACCAAGTTTTGGTGAGGTTGCAGAGCAAACGAATCTTTCCTGCGTTGTTGGTAGGAATGAAAAATGACTCAGTCACTTTGGAAAACAATTTGGCAGATTTTTTAGAGTTAAACACACACTTACCATATGACCCTTTAATCCCACTTCTAGATAGTTGTCCAAAATAAATGAAAACTTGTGTTCACCCAAAAACTTACACGTGAATGTTTATAGCAGCTTTTTAATAATTGTCAAAGAAATGGAAATAATCCAAATGTCTTACTAAGTGAAAGAAGAGAAATTCAAAAGGCTTCCTGCAGTAAGCTTCTATGTATATGACATTGTAGAAAAGGCTAACCTGTAGGGGTAGAGAATAAATCAGTGATTGCCAGGGTTGAAAGGTGAGAGAAAGAATTGACTGCCAGAGGAAATCAGGGGGGAATGATTGTGGTGGTTATACAACTGTATGTATTTCTCAAAATGCATAGAACTGTATGCAAAAAGGAATACAGTTCAATGTATGTTAATTAAAATTTTTAAAAATATCTTTGAAATACTCTTGAGGTCATAGTTGCATATCTGGTAATCAACAATAAAAAGTTCACTAAGCATTAACAGATGAAAGCAAAATTAGCAGTCACACAAATCTTGGCCTATAGAGATATTCTTGTGATGATTCTAAAAGTATAAAGACAATCCAAAAGAATGAGAGAATGACTACCATTAATCAGGGAGAATCTGTTTTTTTTTGTTTTTTTTTTTTTTTACTATTGAAAAATGAAATACAGAAAAGCTACGTAAATTCTAACTACATACATAGAATGATTTGATCATCTTGTTGTACTCAGCCCATCAAATCAGTTACATAAATATTACATCAGTTAAGAAAAATGTCATCACGTGAAATTCAGTCAAATATGACTTAACCATTGTTAAATTGGTCTTGAGCCATTGAAACTGTCACACAAATTTGTAGGCAGTGCAGCTTGATTGTATACAAATTTCCTAATTCCACCTAGCTCAGTTCTTTTTCCACTAGTGCAGTCTAATGCTGAAAATGTGACAAGTTCTGTACTGGATTTCATTTTCTATGTAAGATAATAATTAGCAACTAGCCTAAGTGTGCTACACAGCGTGATGTTACTGATGAACCCAGCCAGGCTCATCTGAGTTCCGTTTGTGACCCTGTAAAGAGGCCTTGTCTGTGACAGGTGAATGTGATATCACCTAACTCAGTCCTCATTACTGGCACCATTACCTCCTTTAATTTCTACAGGAAGTTTAATCAATAATTGGCAATAATTCTGCTATCTGAAAGGGCTTAACATGAAATAAACTAGAGCACCCTGAAAGATTCAGGGGCTACGGCCAGAGCACTGACAGCACCTGCTACCCTGTTAAAAAGACTCCATATGGAAAATTTTCTTGGCAATCTAGAATTTTATCTTTCAGAATGGTTTCTGCCCCCTGATCATTACAACCATAACCACTATTTTTAAAGTATCCAATATATTTATACACTATTCTTATGATGGTATGTGTGTTTCTTCCCTTAATTCAAAGCAAATTGATAAATATGTGAAGTATGATAAGACATGGCATGGAGAAGAGGAATTTGTTTCTACATCTTTTCTGGTTTTAAAGATCAGAGTATATTTCTTAATATTTTATTTAAAGGGTATTATGGACTGTATTATTCCTGCTCAGAGTTCACATGTTGAAGCCCTAACTCCCAGTGTGACTGTATTTGGAGATAGGGACTTTAAAGAGGTAATTAAGGTTAAGGAGGTCACACGGGTGGCCCTAGTCCAGTACATTATTATGGGTGTCCTTACAAAGGCCATGTGAGAACACAGAGAAAATGTGGCCATCTGCAAATCAAGACAAAGGCCTTCCAACGCCTTGATCTTGGACTTTGTGTCTCCAGAACTATCAGAAAATAAACTTGTATTGTTTAAGCCATCTAGTCAGTGGGCTTCTTGCTTGATTTATTTGCTTGTTTGCCTCTCAGTTCCTTGTCCCTTTATTTTTCTCAGTCAACAGACTTTCTCAGTTTTTGGAGGCAGACATGGGCACAATGTAGCTTCCCCACAGACCTTGATTCCATATTTCAGTTCCAGGAACTGAGAAGAATGATTCAACCCCCAGTCCAAGCTCCAATACTGGGAAACAGAACCTGATTGACCAAGTTTGGTTCAGATGTCCACCTCTGGTTCAGTTGGCTCTGGTTAGTGGAGCAGGTTTATGCAATCCAGTTTCAACACAGATCCTGGGATCCTCTGGCACTTTCCTGACTGAGCTGAAATGATTTGTTCTCAATCTTTCTCTTCCGGGGATTTCCATGTCCTGAAGGGCAAAGATGGTATTTTATTCAGCTTTTATCCTCAGAATCTAGCATGATGTCTGCACACAGTAGGTATTCAGTACACATTTGTGGAGCTCAAAACTGTAGGTAGAGACTGAAGGCATCTTAATTAAGGTTATATTTCTCCTTTGAGGAGCCATAACCAGAATATGTGGACATGGACCAAATTCAGAAAAATCAAGTTCAAAAGGACCATGGTTGTGAATGGTAGCAAATGGCGTTGTGTTAATAAATACAAAGTATAGTTGCAAAGATGGGGGATTTAATTGTGCCCTAGAAAGATATGGCTGTTAAGACTTTCCAGATGAACCAAAGAATTGAGACAATAATGATTTAAGTAAAAAAAACAATGTGGCCTTTCTTATTTAAAGGTGAGAGTATTAGATGAACATTAGATGTGGTATTTTATTATGGCAGCCCTAGCAAACTAACACACAGGGGCATTATCTCATCGTTTCTCACTGTAATATAACCTTGAGTTTGACAGTGACTTTCAGGGACTTTGAAACAAATTAGAACCTTTCAAAGAGATTTTGAACTGATTATTCAGAAAAGCTACGCAACATTCTCATGCATAACACCACAGATTTCCAAAAGAAGACCTTGAAACCAAGACTGAAAATATAAGTACTGGAAATTGCTTTGTTTTCTGTCATGCTTTGTTTCTGTCATGACTGAGTTCGGAATGCTGTTTTATCATTATGTTTAGACAACCAAAGGTATTATAGTTCAGTCTTAATTTCCCAAAAATGATATTCAAGTCTCTATAATATCCAGTAACTCACTTTTTATTTATTTGAAAAAAAGCTATGTATTTATTTTAAGGAATATTCATTACGTATGTGACTTCTACTTAAGTTTTTGACTCATTCTCTCTATGATCATGACTAACTATTTTAACATTGATGCTTTGGTATATGCTTTAATCGCGCCTTTTATAGCCAACAGTTGTAAATGTCTGATGATCATGTTTGTTAAAATAAAAACAACACCACTAAGATAATAAAATTTTTATTTTAGCTCAAATTGTGTCTTAACAAACATAGAAGCAATGCTTTTTCTGACTACCTTATAAATATATTTTCTGATGCAATTTTAATACCTGTAACTTCTTTTGGTTAGGTCATTATACAGCTAACATTTGTGATTTGATATTTTTAAAAGCTCTTTAAATACTCTAAGACAGACTCATAAAATCTCACATCTAATATCTCTCTCCAATGGGAGGGAGAGCTTTAGCATAACCACTGATGAAATAATGGGAAATACTCACAAATGAATTAGGTTCAAGGTGTTCTCAATCTGGCCATTTAAAATCGGTGGCTAGCAGGAGGTAGTTTAGGCAGCAAAATCTGCAAAAAAATGGAAAGTGTGGCATTTATTACTAGTTTGTGTTGATAAATCTTCATTAGCACTCTCAGTGAATTAAATGGATGAGGACTTTTTAAGAATGCTTGGGAGCCTGGAGACAAAGAAACCAGAATAATAGAATCAAAGTCAGTGTGGGCAGTAGGCTCAATTTCAAAGTATGAAATAGGCACATTGGGATGCCATTTCGCTTTATCTCTTACTTCTTTTGCTCCTTTTTGGCCCCTTTCCTTCCTTCCTCATGACACATCTTCTTTACAGACTCAGTTTCCACACAGGAGTGTTCGCCCGGAACAAGACTGAGATATGTTCTGGACCTTTCCTAAATGATACCTCCCATCACAAATTATCTCCCTGTATTATTAGGGCTCTTCTCTCATGTGGTGATGTTCGTCTTTTAATATGCTAGTGAAAATTGTTTAATTACAGTAATACCTTGGTTTGTGAGCATAATTTGTTCCAGAAACAAACTACTCATGTTGCAAGACACTGCTCATTTACCATGTTAAAATGTATTAGAAATGTTTGTTCATCTTGCAGAACACTCGCAAACCAAGTTACTCACAATCCAAGTTTTTACTATATTTGGTATTTTATGAGAATGGGTATTGCCTATGAATTACATTTGAATTGAAATTTGGAAAACCAATTTCTAATTAGACTTTTGGTATCAGGGTTGGAGGGCAGTAGACGGGGAGAGGGGTTGTTTCTGTGCGAAGGGTGAAAAGTATAACTATTGCATTGTTCTGTACACCTGAAACTAAAAATAAAAGTAAAAAAAATAAAAAATAAAAAAAGAGTAGTCTAATTCTTCACCAGCCTAGTAGAATAAAGAGTTTTGTTCCTTATGTATATTGGGTTGTTGGAAAAGTCATGACGTATTTTTTTCTGTTTTTCGTTGCAAAACTGCGTCATGAGTTTTCTGACAACCCAGTATTTTAAGACTGCCTTCTCATACCCAACCGTAATAATAACTAGATCCCTCTGAATACTCACTACAATATTTTTATTATCTGCCAGTGCTGCACCTAATAATGGATACCTGGTAGTGAAAGAGGGACCATGCTGGGTAGAACGGATATGTTCATTAGATCTCACCATAGAATCAAATGATACCTAGCATTCTTTAAATTCTAAGATAATGAAATATACAAAAATTACAGTATTAGTCTGGCTTGGTTTCATCATTGTACTGAGTAATCAGGTAACCACAAAGACTCCATACTTTAACACACAAAAGGTTTTCTTGTTCACCCTACATGTCAAGAGTGGGCTGGAGAGTCTTGGCTCCACAGTTCCACAGAGCACAGGCTGTTGTATGTTTCACAACCTTTTATCTGCGTCCTGTGGAGCACGTGGCCTTCTTGGTTAGAGCAGAACAGAGACTGAAATTGTACATGGACTTGACACTGTTTCTGCCAGTAAGTTACATATATCACTTTCCCTTACAACCTGTTGTCCAGGATTAGTCACGGGGTCCTGCCCAATTACAGCAGTGGAAAGCTGAAATCCAGCCATGTGAGTAGGAGTAAAGAACTACATGTGGGTGAACAACAAAACTTTCTACCAATAATTCGTCTTAGCAGAACTTCTAGTAGAGTGACAATGAATTGGTCATTTTAAATTACATGTAAGCAATTTTAATGCACCTAAGAAAATTGCTACATATATGAAATCAATTTCTAAAATGAATATATCAAATAATATATATCCAAATTGGTGGCGTACCTATGCAAGGATATGTGTATTACACCTCAAGATACGTTTTGGGAAATCGTTCTTAAAAATTGTTTTCAGATTTGGCTAAGTAATACATATTCATATATGGCTTTAACTTCATAACTTATTGGTCAAAGATAGAAATATTCACTTGATAACTTGCCTATGCTTGGGGCTTGACTTCAAATTTCATTTATATGTGTATGTGTATGTTTCATTTATCTCTTCAAAAATAAGCAAAAGTATTTCATGCAGGCTTTGAAGAAAATTCAAACAAATTCCTAGAAATGTGTTAACAACTTGATCATAGAATGTGTATTTGGTTTCCTCTAATGCTTACTTGAGGGGAAACATACATTTGAAAGTATAATGTTCATTCCAATGTTTAATTTGGAGCATTTCTTGTTTTTTTTAACTTGATAATTGTGCTCATTTTAAAAAGTTAATAAAGGAGGATATTTAGAAAATCAGTAAAATGTCAAATCCCACATTAAACTCAGCTGTGAATATAGATTGGTAGTAAGTCAAACTGATTGGCACTGTATATCCTTTTATTCTGCGTGGGCAGCAGTTTTTCATTCCTCTAACATTTGTAATAAAGCAAAGCTACAGGAAAAGTCAGAAATGAAATATGAGAATTTTCAAAGGCATAATCCTCATCACAAAAAAATGACATGAAGGGGAAACACATCATGATGATTAACTACTTCACATTATCGCCAACAGAAGTTTGCTAACACACAAAGACGAAACAAAGGCCAATTATGAGTATATAAGGAGATAGTAGGCTCACAGGGAATTTGTAATTCCTCATTAATCTTTACATTTTTTACACTTTGGGTTTTTCATACCCACAAGGGATTTGCAAGCTAAGCTGTGCAGTACCAACTTTGTACCTCCACCCCACTTTCATTTCTCAAAAGCCTGCTTCCCAGAGTTAGTTACTATAACCAACAAAATAATGACACTCATTCCAGTGACAACTGAGAACCTGCACAATCTAATGTCACCTTAATATAACACAGCTCAGCCATCCTTATATTCTTTCAAAAATATTTATCATTGCTGAACCAGATAACCTTTCCAGAAGAGTAAATTATTTTAGGAAGACAAATTAGGCTTTGACATTTACATAAAGAAAGTAAGGCATGAGGATCCAACAGGGTAAGATATTGCTTTAGAAATCTATGCTAGTGACCTTCCAGGATGTCAGACCATCTTTATAAAAGCCAGTGTCGCACCCTAAGCTACCAGCCTTTAGAATAGGTGTCCCAGTGTTATTAGTACAGGTACCACATAGCATGGCAGGTGTTTCTAGCCCATGCTCTTGAAATCTGGCTAATGCAAATGTCTTCTGTGACATGGTAATGTCGCTGGAATTTCCCTGACATTAGAGAATTTTGAGATCTCCCTGCTATAAGCTACTCGAAGATCTTCAGTCTATTCACCAGAGATCTTCTGGAAAATCAGAACGCTGTCCCTGGGGATTCTCTTAGGAACGTGTCCAGTTCAGTCATGAATCCCTAGAGACCCTGAGACACTTTGATGACAGGCATTAAAATACCTAAGACAGATGGGTGCTGCACTTGAAGAACAGGCATATTAAATGCAAAGCACTTCATCAGAAAGATGCTGCCAAGAACAGGGGTGTTCACGGTTCTTTTTTTCTTGCTTTTATCCAAATAAGCTTTGCCAGGCTGTGGCTGTGCTGCTGAAGTTTATAATTCTTTTTTATGGGTGTGATGGTCAGTGTGAAGTGTCCACTGGGCTAGGCTACAGAGTCCAGTGATTCAAACACACATGCCCATAGGTATTGCTATGAAAGTATTTTCTACCTCTGACCTAACTATATAACCAGTTGACTTTAGTATAGGAGATTATCCCAGGGAATCTTGGTGGACCTGATTCGATCAGTTGAAAAGCCTTAGGAGTGGAGCCGAGGTTTCTCTCAAAAAGAAATTTGCACTTGGGGGCCGCAGCTGTACTCGGAGCCAGGCACCCTAGCAGCCCTCCCTGACAGCCTGACCTTCAGCTTTGGGACTTGACTAGTCAGCCTCCATGATAAGTTGAGCTTCCTACTGGTTCTGCTTCTGTGCTGGAGGCCTAGCTGATACAATGGAAACCCTGATCCAGTATTTGGAATAGATCTCAGACTCAGAAAAAACTCACTCTACAAACTGGGAGCCCTGCATTATTAGAAGTTTCTGCTAGTACTAGTTCACAGAATGACTATTTATAGACTGAACAGCTACACAGAAATATCAGGCATTAGCTTACTCACTCCTGGCTGTGTAAGGTCATCCTGCAAATAACACAACAATCTTTGTGAACTAGTGCAGACATTATCTCAGCAAACAGCTTCATTTAAGCCTGAAAAACAGTGTTGTCTCAGTGTGCCGTGCTTTGCCTTTTCAGAGCTTTACAAATCTAGAGTATGCCCCCTTTCCCACGGGGAGAGGAGTTTGCCAGCTAAATTATAAAGCAAATCAAAGCACGATTAGCTTATTTTAGAGTCTGTACAAGAGAAAATCGTGTATCAAATTTTTGTACCCTTCTTTTTAAAAAAGCGGTGAAAATTTTAAATATTAGTGTCATGGTGTAGCACATTAGATTTTGGATTGACCTAAAACATACAGATGATGAACTTGAGATGGATTAGGTATATATGTGCTTGATTGCCTGCCCACATGCCTGAGTTATGCAGAAACAGCATTGAGACCTTGACTTTCCTCGATGAGGAGATATGATGACATGGCTGCCACACCGCGGTTTCATTTTAAGGCACTATTCTATCTTATCCAAGTTTGACTTTTCTTTACAGTAATTTTTCCAAGAGATAAATGAGTTTTGCCAAATCAATCAGTATGCTTTTTAAAAATATAATAATAAGAAGAAAATAGTCATTATTTGTCCATCATTTCTTCTCTAAGCTTTGGCTACCCTGGAATTGCAGAATAAAATTCAGCTTCCAAATATGGTTATCTAGATTAGATTTCTTGTATTATTTTATTTTACAGCTATCTCTATGGTTAAAATGTTGTCTTTGTGTTTAAATTGTCACAAAAACAGAGGCTGAGTTAAGTACTTGGGCTCAGGTTGTCTCTTAGAGAAGTCATTCCAGAAAGGAAGCATGAGACGGCAGAGACATGAGAAGGGGCAGATCACAATATCAGAGACCCCAGTGCCCCAGTAAGAACACAGAGTTGCTCGAAGCAGAGGATCTAGCATTTTGACACACTGCGTGGCAGTGTGATGGAAGAAGGTTGCCTGAGCCATACCCCAGAGAAGAAAGAACTTCCCATAAGTGAGATGTCTTTGCCATAATATACCTTTAGCTGTTTATACAGAAAGTGTCAACAACCCATGTGTATCCAGGAGGCATATTTTCATTAAACACATTCTCAACCCCTGAGTTATAAAAATTAACTTATAGGACAGTTCCATATGGTCAGACATCTGCTAAAAGACTTCCCCCAAGCAAATTCAGGAAAATACAATTAAAGAATGCATGTGGAATGTTTGGAGTCATTTTTATGGGTTCCTAGTTTAGCTAAACTCCAACAGCTGTCTGCCAAATTATATTCACATTCACCCACTGACCAGCATCACAAATTGTTATTAGAATTCAAAGCTGTGTGTGTCTGGGCAAGATTTCATGCAGTTCAAGATCTCTCTGAAGGAGGTAGAAAACAACAGGAAGTATTTTAATGCTGACATCAGGGTTCAGAAGAGAAACACTTGGTTTGGTGGGGGCAGCTGCAAAAGCACCGACTCTGGGAAGTGTTGCCCCCATGAGCTCACACTGATCTAGCTGCTTCCGCTGAAGGAGGTCTGATTTGGAATATGGAGGAAAGGTGGCTTCCCTTGGAAGGCAGAAGCAGTTTCCTTCCTTAGACACATTCTACCAGACTACAGTTCCCAAAGTTCTTTAATCATTTTATTATAATGCTTCATTTTTAAGGACACGGCAAACTGAGCATATCATTGGTACCAAAGATAATCCCAATGTGAGAAAATGCATTTATTGTTCTTTTGTAACTACTGAAAAAGAAAAACCAAAAAACACTGCATTCCAATGACTTCAAACAAGAAAATGTAGCATACATAGGGAGAATCTGGCAAAACTATTATGATAATCTAGTTTTATAATTTGTTTGTCTAGTGATCCACCTATCTCTTTGGACCCTCAGTTCTTGACCAGATATAGGATTTGCTTTTTACCAAGTCATAAAAATTGTTGTGCTTTTCGATTCAGTACCCATTCATATCGGTTGGCTTAAAATCTCTAAATAAATATAGATTTTAGATAGATATATTCATAAACTTTTTTTTGTAAACTGGTCATAAATGTCATAGAGAGTATCTCAGAATGGGAGGAGGGGTCACAGGAAAGGAGCTTGGTTAGTCAATTAGTCTTTGATACTCTCCAGACAGGGAATGTTGTGATTGGTTATGAGAAGACGAGGCTAGATTTATCATCTGGAACCTTCCTGACTCAGTGTAATAGATGTTTCTTAAGCCTGTTAGTAAAGACAGGCTTAAGATAAAGACAGCGATTGAGGGATCTATTTGTCTCTATGGGATGCACATCAAGCTTCTACTATGCTTAAGCCAGCACCAGACCTGAGCAACTAGATTTTTTTTTGTTGTTTTTCCATTGTTCCCTCTGATAATCGTGCTCTCTTTGATCCCAAAGATAAAACCTGACCAAGCCTCATATTGAGCATTCAAAGAGAATGAGAAAGAAGTGCAAATACATGAACAATGGAACATTCAGTCTCTTTACAATAATTAATTACCTAATTAATTCCATATAGTGGCCTTCCCAAGTCCTTGATACAATGCAGAAATATCCGCTTGTGATTAGAATGAAGGAGGGATGGTGTATGGCAGCATCATCAAGTTTAAAGTCATAAAAGTTATAGAATATAAGAGCTGGAAGGGACCTCAGCAATAGCTAATTCCATAAAATTCTCATTTTACAGATAAAACAAAACAAGAGGCTCAGATAGGGGTCATCACTTATTCAGATAGGCAGCTACTAAGCAGTAGGACTAAAGTCCAGGATGCCTTGCTTTAAGTCCAGAGTTTTTCCTTTGGGCAGCTCATAAACTTTTACTAAGACCCTTTCAAATCTGTTATCTGCCACCTTTGGACCAAATTCCATGGCACTGAACATTACAATATAACCTCCCAGTATGCCCACACAATGGGTTAGGAACCAACTCCTACTCCAGATGAATCTCAGCAGGTTTGTGAATCATAGCAGACCCTCGTACTCCACAGTCCCATCTCAAAATTTGAAGTGAAAAAGGAGAAAACATCGAGGAGACAGAAAGGGCTGCCTGCTCTTCTCCAGCTCAGCAGAGAGCAAGAACATGCACCCTTTCTCCAGAGGCACTTCAGTCAAACTGGATTTGGGATTACCTACAGGAAATTGTTAGTTGTGGTGCACCGTGTAATTTATTAAATGTATACTGTGACTTAATATGAAAGGAATTTTGTCTAATGGGTTAAGCACACTCATTAAGCAGAAGAGATACTACTGTGTGCTTACAATGTGTAAAACACCAAAGTGGAATATGGCAAACCATGTTATCATTGTCCATAGCAGTACATGCATTATTCTGACATCTGGAAAATTTGTAGCAGTATGCCCAATTAATATAGGATATTTGCATATCTGCATAAGGCAACAGTTTGTATAGCAGGATGCCAATGCATCATTGATAAAATATATTCAGCTATTATGTACTTCAAAAATTTAAAGGAATTCTCTTCACCAAGACTGAGAGCTGGCTTGCCTTTTCATGATATTGCAGAAAAGGCAGTCTGTCAAATATGATGTTAGTTAAAAGTGTTTTTTCATGGAGGTCTTATAACAAATTGAGGAAGTTTGTTTTTA
>NW_017731496.1:3057831-3062208 GCF_001890085.2 Hipposideros armiger | reverse complement strand
TTATTTCAGTCTTTTTGCATTTTTTAAAATGCAATGTTCTTTCCTGAATATAAAAGGAAATTGAGACAATTTAGAAAAACGTGGAAACATAAAAAAGTTTTCATAATCCCATCACACAGAGCTAACCACATAGACACTTCATAGTATGTTTTTGCCAATTGGTTTTCTGTGCAATTTTAATTGATAATAGATCATGAGCATTTTTCAATATCATTAAATGTTTCTAAACATGATCGAAAATGCAATTTTCATTGCGATTACTTTTTAAAAGCTTTTAAGAGAGATATCTATCAATCTATATATTTATTTGCAATTTTTTTCTCAGATTGCTTATCAATTTTATGCCATTTTCAATATGTATAATATCTTAATTTTCATGCAGTCTGATTTAAAGATCTGTCTTTTTGTGCTTTTATTCAGAGAATGACCTTTCCCATGCTTGTAAGGTAAATATTTACATAGCTTTTTTCCTAGTTTTTTTAAGTGGTTCTCAAGTTCTTTTTGGTTTGATACAATTCCTTTCTAAATCTGTAATTTTATTTTGTAGTATGTTGTTACATAAGGGTCTTTTTCTAAATTGTTGAGCAGTTTTTTAATGTTTTAAGTAATCTAGTATTTGCCAGTAGTTAGAAATAACAACTGTATCTATATCTATATCTATATCTATCTATCTATCTATATATATATATATATACACATGTATATGTATATACATAAAAGCACCAACCTCAGAATTCAGAGTACCAGCCAAAGAAGACACCCCTTACTCCTTTTCCTTCCACTCCCCAGCTCAGCACTCAGAGGTGGTTCTGGGTGGAAGAGAAAGCTGACCCAACCTCCCCAACCCCCACACCAATCTCTCTACTCCCCACTGTAGGCTCCCAGTCTGAAGTTCCATGCTGAGAGAAGAAGAAAGTTTATTTTAAAATATTATTTGAAATGATGATTCTTAAACTGAATAAGACTTTTAATTCTAAATTGAGCCTCCTCTTAGGAAAGAATCCATAGGATTTACTATCTAAGAATAAATGAAACATTTTTTAAGCCTAAGATATTCTGTCAAGGGGAGGGAAAGTAACCCAAGTAGCTTTAAAGAAAAGTAGGTGTTTTTATTTTAAATCCTGTTATCTCCTTATTTTGCTTTCATCCTGATGGGTATACAAATGTAAAAATTAACACCAGAGAGATAGATAGATAGATAGATAGATAGACAATTTCTAGGCATCAGATGTGTCTGTGTACATGTGCATGTTTGTATTTGTGAGTGTGCATCAGACTTCCCCTTATAAAACCCTAAGATATTTTAGAAACTAGAAATAATATCATTTATGAGATTGGAATCAATTCCTGTCTGCTATAATGAATGGAATATCCTTGAGCAGAACTTACCTTGGTCCTAACAGTACCCCTCGGTATATATACTCTTTGTAAGGGAACTACCTAGTTCTGTAGTCCATGGGAGTCAGCACTCCCACAATAGGCCCTGTGATACTCGGAGGAAAACTAATTTTCAACAATGAGAAAAGGAATGAATCACATCATAAAAGCAGTGAAAAGGAACTATAATTCTTGGTGAAGTTTCAAAATGGTAAGATCAGCATCATAAATGGTAGTTANTGTATTGACCCTTTTAACAGTAAGAATTGGCTCTCTTTTTCTCTAGTAACATTTCTTGTCTTAAGTTCCATTTGCCTGATATTAATGTAGCCATTCCGGCTCTCCCATGGGTATTGTTTGCATGATCTATCTTTTTCCATCCTTTTATTTCAGCAATTTGTGTATGTGAACCTTGAGTTTGTCTTTCATAGAGAGCAGATAGCTGTATCTTTGCCCTTTGAATGGAGTATGTAGTCCATTTACACATACTGCAATTATCAACATAGTTGGGTTCATGTCTATCATTTTGCTATTTGTTTTTTCTGTCTCATGTCTTTAATATTCTCTTTCCTTTACCACTGTGTGTGTGTGTGTGTGTGTGTGTTAAAATATTTTCAGAGTATCAGTTTTACTCCTGAGTAGACTGTTTTAGCTATATTTTTTTCACGTTATTTTCTTAATGGTTGCTTCAGTTACAATATGCATTTTTAATTTATCACAATCTACTTCAGTATGATAATTCCAATAGAATATAGCAACTTTGCTCCAAAATAGCTCTGATGTGCTTTTTACATAGTCATATTTGTTACTTTAACATTTTAACATTCATGCTTATTGATATTCTCTAGAAAGCCCTAAGAAGCCGTAATATATTCAGTGGGTGCTACATCTGACACAAGGTGTCAGCAGGATTTGCTTGTTCTGAGGTGTCTCTCCCTGGCTTGCCAATGGCCGTGTTCTTCCTGTGACTTCACATGGTCTTTCCTCTCTGTATGTGTATGTGTCCTAATCTCTTCTTACAAGAACATCAGTTGTATTGGATTAGAGCCCTCCCCAATTACATCATTTAATCTTAGTTACTTCTTTAAAGACCCTTATCTCCAAATATTCTGAGGTACTGGAGCTTGGATTTCACCATATGGATTTTGGATGGACATAATTAAGTCCATAACAGTCACTATCATTAACATTTTTATGATTATAAAAATAAAAACATTTATTAATGTATTTAATCCTCACAACAATACCATACGGCAAGTTATTTTATTATCCTTTATTTACAAATAAAGAGCAGAGAGGTTAGGTAAGTCAGGAAGCCAGAATTCAAACTGAGACAGACAAGTTTCAGTGCTTGTCTTATCCCAAAAATGTTAAGAATGATATCCTTATAAATATCTTCCAATTTCACTCCTTCCTTTCTTCTTTCCTCCCTCCCTCTTTTCCTTTCTTTTCTTTTCTTTCTTTCTTCCTTTCATCATAGCAGGATTTCTCAACTGTCTTCACTACCTAGTCACACTTCAGAATGCATCTCCTTTAGCAGAAGCATCAAAAGTAATTGTTCTGTTATAAAGAAAATGAATTGTCTTTTATCACTTTCTGTTGGAGGTGGGTTGACTTGACCCCTGCTTCATAATCCCCTCAAAGGTAGCTAATAATGAAGATTCAATGTCCACTAGACTTTCTAAAGGTTCACAAATTATTTGCCCAAGTATAATTTTTATCTGGCTTCTGGAAAGGTTTTATTTAAAATTATGAAAAACCCACTTTATTTAGTAAAAGTTATGACTAAATATTAAGTTATTACATAGGTTAATCAGAAAAAGTCTAATGTTAGACTTAATTCAGGGTTGCTTCCCACCCCCTGTCCCCTTCCTCACAGCCTGCAGATGCCACTGTGTGTCCCGTGCTATCGGCGTGTGGCCTCACTCATGGTGTCTAAAGAAGGGCACCTTCCACATGGGTTTTTCATGGCAGGGCATGTTCTCTAGCTTCTGCCTTTGAGAATATGCAGCACAGGGAACTGTAGTCATGAGTTGCAGCCTAGATCTCTGACTTTCTCTGACAAACTCATGAGAGGCGACAGGGTTTGCTTGTTCGTTTGTTGTTTGTTTGTCTGTCTGTCCTCACTTGAACCATAACCCTTTCCCTTCCCTTCAATTCCTTTTCCTTTCACGTTTCCTTTGGGGTTGCTCTCTGTTTCTCTCTCTCTTCTCTTTCTTTTTTTCCATTGGTCAATCAATACACATCAGTATAGAAAGCCCTAGGCTTTCTAACTGACTCAGGGAGAAGTCCACCAGAAAGGGAACTATTTGGGGGGCTAGTGATTCCATAACAAGTGTTATCACTGATGAGCACTGAGAATTCTTTCAGGTCATTGTGAGTAAAGCATAAATATCTCTAGGCATGATTTCAAAAGCAGTCGCCTTACTTGGTACCCATTCCTTTAATATTTCACTTTCATTTTTCATTATTATTCTAAGAAATCATTTGGATTAAAACAGGATGTTTATAGAAAGTCCTCTTGCTTTTACCCAATAAGGCTTTTGGAGTCAAGGACATAGTAATGCCATGAACTTGGATGGTGCCCTTACACGGAGGAATGCTGAGTGCTTTCACTGAGTGCCAACGCGCCAGTCTGCCTGGCATTCTGTTAATAGGTCTTTATTTATTTTTTTCAAGTTTTCTTTATCACAAAATAAAGATATAAAACTGAGATGTCAATATACATATGATATACTGGTAAACACCATGTTATCTCGCTTCTGTTTTGAAAATTCTCCCAGACCCCTCTCCTCACACCATTGTGTAACCTTTTTTTCCTCTAAGTGCTTTAGCATTGAGTCATTAGAAACTAGTATGTTAAATTGTGAAATTTACTTTAAATATATTAACATCTTGACAAACTATAGTACAACATCAAAACAAAGAAATTGGCATTTATAAAATCCACAGAGCTTATTCAGATTTCACCATTCTTACATGTGCTTGTTTGCAGGTGTG
>NW_017731496.1:3053201-3057106 GCF_001890085.2 Hipposideros armiger | reverse complement strand
TGAGTCTATTTTTAGTATTGAAAGTAACTGCTCAACTATTTTCCAGAGTAGCTGTACCATTTTACATCCCCAAAGGCAATGAATGAATGATCTAGTTTCTTTGCATGCTCTCCAGCATTTAGGGTTATCACTAGTTTTTTTAAATTTCAGCTCTCCTGATAAGTGTGTAATGATGGCATCTTTGGTTTTAATTTGCATTTCTCTAATGACTGATGATAATAATGATGATAATAATGATAGTAATATTTTTCATAGTTCTTTCTTTGAATACTGTTGGTAAACTCTACCTTTCCTCGACCTTCAGATGATGTTGAATACTTTTTTATGTGCTTATTTTTCATCTGTATATTCTCTTCAGTTAAATATCTATGTGTACCTTTTGCTTATTTTTAATCGAGTTGCTTTTTTTTACTAATGCTAAGTTTTTGAGAATTCTTAATATATTCTAAATATGTCATTTTTTGTATGTGTGATTTGCAAATACTTCTCCAAGTATGTAATTTGTCTTTTCATCCTATTAATAGAGTCTTTTACAGCATAAATTTTTAATTTTGGTGAAGTCCAGTCTGTCCATTTCTCCTTTTATAAATCATGCTTTTGATGTTAAATCTAAGAACACTTTGCCTAATCCTAGGCTCTAAAGATTTTTCTCTCATGTTTTTCTTGAAGCTTTAGAATGTTCTGTTTTACACTTAAGTCTGTGATCCATTTTTGAGGTAATTTTTGTATAAGATGTGAGTTTTAAGTCGAGGTTCATCTTGGGGGCTATGAATATTCAATTATTCCAGCTACCCTTTGCTTTACCCTTTTGTCAAAAATTAATTGTTCACATATGTGTGGATGATGTATTTCTGGCTTTTCTGTTCTGTTCAGTTGATCTTTGTGCCTATCCTTTCACCAGTTCCACAGTGCCTTGATCACTGTAGTTTTAACACTGGGAAGATTGATGCTTCTCACTTGATTCTTTTTCAAAATCATTTCAGCTATGCTGGGATATATTACTTTTAAAGAAAATACACATACTCTACTGATACATAAAAGTAACAACAGAAAGGCCCAGGCTAGGAACTACATGTTTACTAACAAAATATATCATGTTGTCAGTAAAAAAGGTGGATTTTTATAATCTAAAGAAAAATTTTCTTTTTTTTAATCTCTAAGATTATCTGTAAGGAAGTAATCAGAAAACTTTCTTAGGTTGTTTGCTGCCTAACAATATGAATTGTGATACTGCTTCTAATGGCCCACATTTTGAATCTATTGTAACTCTAACAGATCAGGGTTATTCAAAGTGTGGTCCACTTTCTAATGTTGATCTGAAAACTGGTTTTTAGTGAGTCCATAGCATGATAAGGTACAGAATTGAGAGTAAGCATTAAACTCTTATAGCAGTTTGACAAGATAATTTCCTGTCTGTTGAACTTAATAATTTAAAAATAGAAGCTTGTATTTTGTGCTCGTTTTTCTTTTTTTAGTCACTCGTTTTTATTGACACTTATTTTAACTTGTGATAAAAGTAATGACCCAATACGGACTAAAATGTTTTTTAAAATTGCTCTTTCATCACATATAGTTTAGGAGACAGTGATAAGACCTCTGCTTCTGAACCTATATTGTTTTATAGCACAGATAAAAAAAGTTTATAATGTTTGTATGGCACACTACAGGAAAATCAAGGGTATTTAATAGCTTCCTGACTGAGTTTGGGTGAAAAAAATTATTTTTACAATATATTTATGATAAAAACACATAATTCAAAACAGGAAAGACATTGTTGAACCAAATAAAAATATTTTCCAATTTTTTTTTTCCTAAATGAGAAATTTGAACTTGGTTCTGTGAAGGTGATTCTTTGTATCAGGACATAAAAGACTTGAATTTATATTTAAGGTATTTAACAAATTTTCCTTTTCTTCAATCACTAAACAAAACATTGAAATTTCTTGTTGGAGAATGCTCCTTGATTTTTCATCCAACTACACTGTTTTCATATCAAGCACTTCAAAGTATCCAGGATCCTTGAATTTTCAGGATGATCATGTATTGTCAGAACAGTCATGCTGCAGTTCCCGAATGCACCACTCCAAAAGCTCATCAAGAACAAATGGACAGAATTCTCTGATACACGGAAACAGAAATAGAAGATGTTACCTGGAGCTGTCATGACTAGGCACCCAATCTGGCCTTCTTTCCCCTCTACCACATCTGGCCACATGATGATCTTTTCAGCATGTTCCTTGGTGCCTGGAATGTAAACCCCTTCAACAGCACTACAGGCATTCGGCCACTGTGGGCAGCAGTGGCGAGCTCTGCAGCACCGCTGGTGGAGACATCCAGGTAGGACAGCACCTCCTTGACCTTTTCACTGTCATAATGGAACAGCAAGTGCGTAGTGCACTCATTGCTCGTAGCCCACCAGGACCACAGGCCACATCATTACTTGCTGCCCAGCTCCAAGGAGCACCAAACAGGCTGCTCACAGTCAGAGGCAACCAAATTCTCCCCTGCTGTCTTGGGCTCTGCCAAGTTGCCCCAAGGGCAGAAAAGATCAGGATCTCCTGGCTCATCATTTTGTGTCTCCACACCCCTGTTTGGAAGCTCTGCACCAGGCTATATGCTCGTGAAAGCAGGAATCATCTCTACCTTACTCACTGTAGCACCACTGTGTCCAGCACAGTTGCCAATACATAGTATATGCTCAGTAAAGAGTTGCTGAATGAATTAATTTCCATCCATACATGACTGGTTAAATCAGTATGATCTCTCCATACAAGAAAATACTATGCAACCTCTAAATTTAATTTTCCAGGAATCTGCCAATAAATAGCACTGGGTGAAAAAATTAAGTTACCAAACAGCATGCATAATATAACCCAATTTACATAAATTATATACGGGTTTGTCATACCTATGGCAATATCGTGAAGAATGTTCACAATTTGATTTCGGTCTTATTTTAAATTTTCTAATGCTTTCTGGTTTTTTTCTAATCTTTCTACAATTACTTATGTAGACACAGAGCATTAACAAAGAAGAATTATGCTATCTGCTGTGAGAGGAGTAAGTGAACAGCCAATCCAAAGACTGACCTTTGTTGTTTTTCTGTTCAGTTGATCATGCTGTGTATGAACTGAGCAAATATACATTGTGTACACTTACATAATAGTTCATATTTTCCAAAGGTCTTCTATATAGCATATCTGATAAGCTTCTCAAGTAAAATTATAACTTTTGCGTTCCTTTTCTTGCCCCAACTGATAGTGTGTTTTTCTAACCTGCAAAAGTCCCTTGCTACAAAGTCCTTCAGGGAGAGCCCATTAGTTAGTGAATTGAATCAACATGCATCTTTTGGGCATGGTGGTTGCACTGTCTTCTCCTGTCCAGCGTCATCATGCACTCTGACTTCATGAAGCTGCTTGAGAGCCTGTGGTGATGTGAGAAAAAACTGGGTTCCTTAGTAGGGCAACATATGCTCCATGACTTCATGGAATTTTTACTAAAATTGTTTTTATGGTTTGTACTTAGATATTATTTTCTTAAAGCACAGGACGATTGAGAATGAGACAGAAGCAAATTCAAACAAGAAAAATCATATGTACTTAAACTCACTGCTCGGTGTTCATGGCTAAAAACTTGGTTTATCCGTATTCCTGGCCCATCTGACTCCCTGCTAACATTGGGATATTATGGCCTACGTGGTCCCTGCCCTCTGTGTCCATAGACTTGTAGCTGCCCACATCAAGATGCTCTCTTACATGCCCAAATGTTATTTAAATTTAAAGCTCAAACCCCGGGTTTATAATAAATGAACTAAAAGGCAGAAAAGGAAAATGATGCTCCCAGGGACACACAGTGATGAAGTTTAGACAATACAACCTACTGAGTTGTTTTTCTCACTTGTGACA
>NW_017731496.1:3048169-3051161 GCF_001890085.2 Hipposideros armiger | reverse complement strand
AAAACAAAACAAAACAAACCCCTAAAATCCCAACAGGTAAATGAATATAGAATAAGATAATATAAATGGCCTTTAAACACATGAAAACATGCTCAAATATACTCAAAACAAGATATGCATGAATTAAGACTGTACTGTTATATCACTTCTCACTGATCATATGAGCAAACACCCAGAAGTTTGATAACCAACTTTGCTGGTGAAACTGTAGGAAAACAGACACTTCACATATGTAGCTAATGGGAAGTGTAAACAACTAAACCCGTATGAACATTAAAATTGCATATATCTGTTTTAGTACTATTTATGACGTTAAAATTTGAAATCAACCCAAAAGTCTACCAATAGTAGGTTAGTTAAATAAAATTGTGATAGATGCATGCAATGGAATTTGAGCCTGCTGTAAAACTTAATAAGGAAGTTTTTTTTCATGACAGAGTATTATAATATGTCATGTGTTGTGTAAAGTAGAGAAAATTAGATGCTATACTCATTTGAGCTTTTATATTCATAAAGAACCTTTGGAAGTGTACATTTGAGAGAAACACTAGTTATTTATGGAATTGGCATGAGAACTTAAAGGATGAAAATAGAAATAAAATTTATTTTTTAAATTTGCTAATGTTTTAAATGTTAGTAAATTTACAAAGAAGTTAAATTAAAAGAAACAATAATAACGTGAAAATAAATGGATGAAGGGACAAAGAAAACAAAAGAAAAACCAATCCAGTTACATTTCTAGGTAAAGTTGACAGAGTAAAGCCAGATTACAAAAATTTTCTGTCAACGCCCAAGTGAACCAGAAATTGTAAAATCTCAATAAGCATTCACCAAAAGAAATAGATAGGACCTAATGTCCCTTAAAAAATGGCTGTTAAGTCAAAGAACCCAAAATTCTGCTACAGTATGATTCTGTTCCTAAATTTTCTTAGAAGGGGCACTTAACAAAGATATTCAGAAAAATCTTGAGAATATATGCTTACCTCCCTGTGTTTGAAAACACAGGTACAGTTGGCAGAATAAAGCCAGAGTTATACGTTGGAATATTATTCAGCCATAAAAATAGAAGGAAATCCTGCCACTTGTGACAGCATGGATGGAACTTGAGGCCATGATGCTCAGTGAGATAAGTCAGATAAAGTAAGGCACATATTTACTCTCTCACTTATACGTGGAATCTAAAAAATCCATACTCATAGGAACAGAAAGTAGAATGGTTGTTTGCAGTGGCTGGGGTTGAGGGAATGGGAAGATATTGGTCAAAGGGTACAAACTTCAAGTTGTAATATGAATAAGTTCTGGTGACCTAATGTCCAGCATGGTGACTAGATTTAACAACACCATACTTTATGCTTGAATGTTGTTAAGACAGTAGATCTTACATGTTATCACCATACATACAAAAAATGGAAATTATGTGAGGTGTTGGAGGTGCTAATGAACCTTACTGTGGTAATCATTTCTCAACATAAAGACATATCAACTCATCACACTATATACCTTAAACGTACACAATGTTGTGTGTCAGTTATATCTCAATAAAGCTGGAAACAATTAAAATCAAGAAAAAATTATCATGGAATAGGATCAAAATAATGATTATAAAGCTATGGAAACATCTTAAGAGCAAAATCTACACTTNATACAAAAAATGGAAATTATGTGAGGTGTTGGAGGTGCTAATGAACCTTACTGTGGTAATCATTTCTCAACATAAAGACATATCAACTCATCACACTATATACCTTAAACGTACACAATGTTGTGTGTCAGTTATATCTCAATAAAGCTGGAAACAATTAAAATCAAGAAAAAATTATCATGGAATAGGATCAAAATAATGATTATAAAGCTATGGAAACATCTTAAGAGCAAAATCTACACTTGCATATTTATTTAATTAATTAAAAAGAACAAGTAGAGGAAAGACATTCATGATTAAAAATATCATGTGGGAAGGTTTAGGATAATCAGTCAGACAGAAATAAAAGTACAAAGAGATTTAAAAAATGAGATGTCTAGCAAAGTGGCAGAGAAGCAGAATTGAAACAATTGAACCAAAATTGATATCCCTGAAATAAAGATATAAGTAAATATAATGGAAAAATGTATTCCCAGGTATAAAATTCCCTAAAATGGAGAAAAATGAATCTATTTGAAATGATACATCATATTCCAAAAAATATTGATGCTGAACAATCAATTCTGGGTAAAATCAAGCCTAAAGAGGGTAAGTGATTTTTACTGAAAGATTTACAACTAAGTTCACTGAGGAACCAAGGTTATGACTTGTCTTATGAAATCAGCCTAATTTCACTAAACTGCCACACTACATATTTGATTTTTTCATACCATAGAGATGAATGTTTCACCAAATGAAAATACTATATTAGCTGAGTAGATAAAAAGAATTGCTCTTGTGTTCTTTTAGGCTACCTTTAATTAAACCCAAGCCTAAAAATCCTATCACATAAATTCATAGAAAAGAAAGTACCTCTTCAGTATATTGTCAACAGTTTTACTATTGGGCTCCTGACATACTGCATGATTTCTTTTTGTTTTTGCTTGTTTGAGTTTTGTAAATTTTCTGTAATTACACTTGTTATTTTGGAATATTAAAGGAAAGGATTATGACTCAGGAATTAGAACCTTGGTATTTTAATTCTTAGCTTCATGAAAGAAGTTTCCTTTTCTGGATAGGAAAATAAGCCCATCTTTTCTTTACGAAAGCTATTGGAAGTTTGAAAAATAGTTGGTAGAAAAATAACTTTCAAAGAGACTGGTCAGTGTACAAAGGATCCTGCAAGCAGCCACAAAAGCCAGGGGGAGAGGAAATGGGTCATCATATTTGGGGACATCAACTCACGAGCCTGAGTGATGGGCTCAGGACTTCCATGAACAGCAGCTTGAGCTGCCATCACCAATTCACTTTTTTCCAGAATGAGCAGAGAAATAGTCATCTCTTTCTGTGGTGATGGAGACTTTCACAATA
>NW_017731496.1:3044508-3045433 GCF_001890085.2 Hipposideros armiger | reverse complement strand
CTATCTACCTCACAGGATAATTAAAAGATAAGAATAGAAAGGTGAAATCTCTTTGGAAATGCTAAATTATCAATAATGTTTTTTACCAACACCATCACAGCTAAAATATCACAGTTGCAGTGGCATCCTATTTTATGAAAATCAAATACACATATCCTTTAAAAACAAGACAGAAAAGGATTCTTATTTTTACCAAAATAATTTTCTTTGGGTTGCTATATATAAATCATGTTAATTATGTTTCAACAGTACCCCATAATAAAACATCAGTTTCAACCGAATTTGTGGAGTACACATCAATTAGAAAAAAGAAGATACACCCAAAGCTTCTCAAGATGTGTTTTAAATATAATACAAAAAAATGACTCCAAATGAAATGTTTTTCTATCTGTTCCAGAACACAAAATCAGTAGTTGCCTGTTGCAGAAACTCAATTAAACTGAATTGCTTTATATTATAGAAAAAAGCAACTGTTGATCTTTGGAGATGTATATTGGAGAGAGAGCTATGATAAAAATAGCAGGAAGGAAAACTCTGCTGGGAGGCTGTGTATGCTCTGAAAATGAATCATCCTGAGAACATTGTTTCTCCAAGCATATCTCAGTGTCAGAGGCTAAATTAATACCAAAAGGGGATTGTAGATTTCTTTGAGATTCTGTAAATTTTAAACCTCATTAGATCATCCAAAAGGTTGATCCACATTACCCAACTAAGTAGAAACTTAATATGGTTCCACCTAACAAATGGCGTCGCTCACACGGAATCAAGCCTCTTTGATTTCTAACTGGAACAACATTTCCCAAACTCTTATTCTGTGGAACGCTGGGCCTGGAGAACATTCTTTCCAGGAAATATTTAGCAAGTACTGTACACATACACACATTCACAATGCTTTATGGTTAAAAAGCGTTTGGGAAGCACAGGA
>NW_017731496.1:3040922-3041953 GCF_001890085.2 Hipposideros armiger | reverse complement strand
AGATATGATGAAATAAAATGTAGTACCTCCCTCAGAAAAGTGGAGGGGCCCTGTTTTATGTTATAATATTTGTAAACTTGAAATTTTCATTTGTTTTATAACATTACATTTGTTGAAATCTGTCCCTGAAAGGTTTATTTTGAGATTCGTTTTAGGCACCCCAAGCTTTCACTAGCGGTGGATGCTTCAGGTTGTCATATGGTAAAACTTCTTACTTCATCATGTTGGAGTTACTCAAGTAGAATATTTTTAATGTGACACGGTAGCAACTCTCTGTCCTGTCTGAAAGAACTTTCCCTGAATTACTCTGTATTACAAAATCCTCTTCAAACAGACAACCACAGACATTTGAAATTTCAGGCATTCAAAAGCTTTATTCACATTTAAGCACTAGAAACTTATTACATTCCAACTGATTTCCAGTTCCCAGGCTTACTGAATTACTGACTCATGCTGACTCATGGATGGGTATTATTTATAACCTGAATCAAATTCTCAATTTATTTCTTTAAAAAAATTTAAGAAAATAAAACACAAAGAGAAAAATCTGTCTGCAGCTTTGATTGATATTTTGAACTCTGTACCTCATTTACAAGAAATATCTCAAGTGAGGCTGGAAAATGCCACAAAGTATAAGACAGCTAGAAAAGAAAAAGCTCCTTGAACTATCATAACAGTAGATTCAATTTATATAGTAAAATATTTCACATATATTAGTTCACCTGAACCTCGTAACAGCCATTTTGCACATAGAATATACTTCTGCTATCATAGGCTGAGCTCTCAGTTTCTGATCTTGGAGGTCATTCCACAGTTACTACCTCCTTAAGTATATTCTGTTGTCAGAAACTGCCTGAGAAATGTGACTCTGTATCTCTGTCTATGTATTTGAATAGTCATTCTGAGATCAAGTATGGTCCAAGGCGAAAAGCATGTAGTATCTCTTGCCCAACCAAGTATATAGTTCAGCATCAGCAATCACCCTGGCTGTGAGTGAGGCAGGAACTGTTATATAGCCCCCTCATCCTCAG
>NW_017731496.1:3024068-3037722 GCF_001890085.2 Hipposideros armiger | reverse complement strand
TGGATGTGAAGGGCACCAAAGACATATCTTAAGGCACAGCTTTGCTGAGTAACTCTGGGATGATAACAAAGTTAGTTTCCAAAACCAAATATGAAATATCTCATTTAAAGGAAAATATTTGATGTTTAGACACATTAAGGAAAATGTGTAATAATTTCATGAGATGATAATGTCTAGAGAGTTTCTGGGTAGAGTAGCTACCCAGCCTCATTCACTTCTTACCTTTAAAAGGGGCTGTATGATATGTGATGATTTTGTCAATAGGTATATAGCGGAATCTTCAAAACTTTTGTTCTTTTACTCCTAAAGAAATATTGAATAAAATATCTCCCCATTGTGTAATACAAGTTTATATCAATAAGTTTTCAATAAAAGTTTAGCTGCAAAAGATATAAATTCCAGTATCTTGTAAATATTGACTTTTAAAATAGCTATTAGAATACTCTAAACATAATTACTACAGTCTAAATACCATGGTGGTTTGATACTCACCATTATCCATTTGTAAATACATAAACATTGTATTTAATAGTCATAAACTCTATATCTGTCTTTTTTTCCATGAACTACAATTTTCATTCTAGTTCCGACATAAAGTTTTACCCCAATGTAATACAATTTTATGCTTAAAAAATCTATGCTCATCATTTATATTTTTACTCAAGAAAAATATATACATACTGAAGTTAAATTTTTTATATTTTATGACCCATAAATCTCTAAGTATTAAAAACAAAAGTCTTTTTGTATCGGGAACTCATTACAATTATTGTTAGTTCATAATTTATCAAAATGATGTAAATATTGTAAAATTTGAAACAAAATATTAATCATAAGAAGTACTTTAGGAAATGCATCTGTTGTTGATTTATGTTGGTTTACTCACCAATGAACTAATATGTTTATGAATAATTTATTTTTTGCTGGATTAGACAGCATAAAATTTATTCCTATTTTTGTTTTCATAGATGCAAGGGTTGAGAAACTATGTTTACATACAAGGTAAATAGAAATGCAAGAGTTTTCCTAGTTCAGTGTGCCTCAGTTCTTTAAGTTCTATCCAAATTTTATACCAAAAGTAACATAGTGATCTTTCATCATAATTATTTTTGATAACATATTCCCTGCCATTTTTAATATGTCATTCCTCAATGTGTTTGAAAGGCAAAGAATTGAAAATCTTAGACTTGCAAAAAAAAGTCTTACCTAATCACTAGAGTTACTCATTTTATTATCACTCTCTCAAATATTTTATTTTATCTTCTTGTTTGGTGCTACAAAGGTGTGGACACCCAGGGGCATGAACAAACGTATGACTGAATATTGGTGAGAGGTGTGACTTTAATGTGTAAAAATGTGAGAAAAGTAATTTTGAAGGGGATATTTGGATCACAGATGAGTTCTCAGGAAGATTTATTTTAGGAGGTAAAATTTAGAAGTTAATGTTAAAAATCTAGTAATTGATTCCCTTAAAATTATTCTTCTTCCCATCTGACCATATGGAAAGTCTTTATGTACCCCAGGGATTCACGCAGCCCAGTTTGAAGAATGCTGTTTTTGAAGTCTCTGAAAATAGTGATGAATATTTATTTAGTAGGATGAAAGTCTCTAAAAATACGACATGATATTTGGAGGAGAATGAATAAAATACATTGTATGGAAATGGCAATATGTATGTATGTATCTGTGTATGTATCTAGGCATGTATCTAAGTATTTAAAGAAAGGAACATGGCGTAAACCTGGACATACAGAGTTGCTCTTGAACATCACAACTAAAACCAGGATATCTTAGCACCCAGGAGATCTCTTCCATTTTGCAATTGCTCAAGACGTGGTTTATATTTTATTAAGTCACTATAGATGCAGTACAATGTTGTTTTCTCAGAGATACAAACACAGCAACACAGCTTAAAAAAATATGCTTCCATCTCGTTCTTGCTATTTTCTCCAATTCAATAAAAAGGTGTGTGTGTGTGTGTGTGTGTGTGTGTGTTGGGGGCAGGGTGTCATTACAAAACATTTATATGTAAAACAGAAGGTATGCTTTTAATCTGTTGCATTAGCTTGTCCCTATATAAAACTTTAATTCAATTTCACTACTTTTATAGATAGAGGCCCAGAAAGGTAAAGATATTACACAGAAAATTTAATGGCTGAGTGAGACTAGTCACTATGTTCCTTATCTCATGGTAAGGTATCTTACCATTAGACTTTGGGAGCATGCTCTGTGAAACTACTTGAACTTGGAAGGGTGAAAAGTAGATAAAAGTTTACAAATTGTGATTTCTTTGAAAGTAAAAATTAAACAATTCAAAAGCAGGCAAGGTGGAGGCTAATATAAGGAAAGGAAAACTAACTGTAGCACATTTCAGCATAAGCTGTGGAGTTAATATCTAAAGGAGAGGAGTTTTCAGTTGAGTCAGATACCAAAGGAGTTCACTGAAACACGGAGGCCCCACCTAGCATCTCTGGTAGCAATGAGAAAACTGTAGCCTTAGACAGACTTGTATCTTGAATCATGTTGCTTGAGTCAAGGAGGCCAAGCAATTGGGTGGAAGAGAGAAAAAATGACTGATGAATTAGATTCATCACCAAGGTCCTCTGTGGACAGTCTCGATTTTCATTCTTCAAATGGAAATAATATGTCACATGGAACTCCCTGATGATGAGACATATAGTATACTAGTATAACCCGAAAAACAATGAATAATCAGTTAAACAATGTTTGTTCATGGCATCTGCTTTACTGGTGGTGTATTACTCGATAATTCCGAACTCTATATCCAGGATCTTCAATGAAATTGTAATAATTTCTCATGATTTAAAACCACCTTTAAATAATTTATCTCACAACTTTATAACACAGTATGAATTGATTTCTATATTTTATTCTAGTCAGATAATTTAGAAAGCATGGTCTCTTCAGGATTCTCATGTTAATGAACTGTTCATGGAGAAATAGCCCTTTTCACACATCTGGCAAAGATAAAATTCATGCTATATCTAGGCTGTTAAAGCTTAGACCTCTGCAGGGCCTGGAAAGAGTACATATGAAGGCCCATGTACCGTATGTCTGTATATTTAAAAGGTATAAATCAAAATGCAAACTCTTTAATAAAAGATGCCCATTATCCTATATTGATTAATGCACATTCAAAATAATAAAATAAAAAAAAATATGTGTAAAGGTGTGGATTTTATTTAACTAAAGGCTAATGAAATATTGAAGACAGTATATTAAATTATTTTGACACATCTGTCATTCTGTTGATGTCCCATTAATGTTTAGAAGAGTTATAAAATAAATACATAAATTATTCATAAGTTAATATATATTTTTATAATAAAATTTACTTTTCTTGCTTTATTTTTAGCACAATCACTACATAGTGTTATAATTAAGATTTTCACATAATTTGCATTCTATTGACCAGAGTTATTTAAATGATTAAAAATAACTTGCAACTGTATTCAGAGTATAAGTTTAAACATAGTTTCATCAGAAATGTAAACTACAGTGAAAGTAATAACAGATTATTTAAATTATTTTTGTATACTTATTAACGTTCATCTTTTTCTAAAACATTCAATATTGTTAATATTAACAGGAAAATCTAATATATAGACTATCAAATTTTAAACCAATAATTTAAAATTAGCTGTGTTTTTAATATAATTTTTAGAAGTTATTTTTAGCCTATTTTTTTATAAAAAATATTATAAAAAGTCAGCACTTCACACTAAAGTGACCTAACCCCTTAAAATATAGTCCCACAAATATGTATTGTAGCTATTTATTTTGACAAAATCAACCAAGTATCATGAGATTATTTTTACCCTAAAAATTGGGGGTAAAATACATGGAAACTAGCTATCTCAAATTAAGATTTCTAGGTGATTGTGACTTATCTAAAATCAGAATTAGAGTCGTATCCCCTAATTTCTGATTCAAATCTTTTTAATCTTATATCAAGTCCAAATAATTCCATTTAAACTGGTTTATAGTCACTGAAAGTTTATAAAAAATAAATGAAAACTTACAGTGAAGATTTTGCTTACTTTTATATCAATTCCTAAATCCCAGTATCCCAGAAAATAACTGAAAATTAAAGTATTATAAAAAATAATATAAAAGTACTTATATTAAGGAATAAGTAATTTTTTTGTGGTTTTGAGGGACAAAATCAATATATAATCATGTATACTGCTAGATGCTTTCAAAAGAGCTGTCTTCCAAATAGCAAGTGTAATTGTGGTCTGGATGAGAAGGGAGGAGAAACAGAACTGCCTGGGCAAAAACTGGCAACATTTGCACTGTGCAGCAGCCCTGCATGGTCTCATGGATCAGTTTACTCGTGAGCCTAATCAGAAATACATTTTGAATTCACATTGAACACATCACAAGTCTGATCCACAGCTAATCTGTGTTCACTAACAACAAATCAATATTTTTCTCAGCAACGCTATTGAATGACACCAATGAAGTGATTCTTACCATGAGTAAGAGATTAGCGTCCTAATTTTGTATTGTCATGTCAAGACAATGTTTCTTGGGAATCTCGTTATGCACAGCTGATAATGCTGATGATGGTTAAGGAACTGTGTCCTTCCCGCACAGATCTCGAATTTTATTCGTTCTTTTTCAATCTCCCTTCAATGTCCCTCCCTCCCTGTGTATTTGTCTACCATTTTGTCCATTTTGTGTTCCTGATTTTAGTTTGACAGCACATTTGCGTCACAGTGGGTTGAGAGCTCTGCAGGATAGCAGCCCGCGCGCCGTTTCCCAGATCTCTGCTTCACTGTCGCCAGACTGCCACCCACCCTTGCCAGTGCCTCTGGACACAGGGCTAAGAAGTATGTGTGCAGACATGCTTGCATGCGTAGCCATTTCTGAATCACAGACTTGTCATGAGTTCTCTTGCCTGATATCAATAACCACCAACATCTCACCGCAGTCTCCCCAGGGCTGAATTTACTCATCTCAAAAAGAGGCATCAAGACTCTTCAGAGAATTTTACTACACAGACAAATGAGGGCAGCTGTAAAATCGCTTTATGTGAAATAACAATGAAAAGCCAACTTGGAGCACAGCAAGGAGGAATTAGACCACCTAACTAGCCTTACCGGAATCGATTCCAAGAATGCAAGATTCTACTGGGAAGCAATATATTTTCTGGAACGAAAATCAAAGGTGGATGGAGGGAAGGACTAGCAAGTAAAGACAGCCATGGGGAACCTGAACTTTTATCATCTTGATTATAGTGTTTTCGAGCATACTGTGCTTGGCAAGAAAAAAGCAGTCAAATGTCTAAAAACCAACTGTGAACTTCACACACCTAAATCTCTTGCCATAGCTCTAGACAATACTGGCAATCAGCTCTGTAAATGAGTTTTAAACAAGTACTCATAATGATGAAACAATATAGGGGAATAAATTGTGGTAAGAAAAGCACGTTGTTGATGTCGAAAAAGACTGTTACCGTAATGCTAGCAGTGCATTTTGGCCCCCCGCTGACTGTGGTCCTGGTCACAGGCTAATTTCTGGTGTCTGTATTTAATATTATCATCGAATGTGCCTTGGAGAAATGTAGAAACCTTGGGTATGCTTAAAAACTGATAAATTTTTCAGTTAAAACAAAAGCTCAGAAACATAGAATATAATCCAATATACTGATACATAGTAACAAGAACAAAATAGACAACAGTCATTTTAGTTATTTTAGTGACATATTATGAGCCCAAATATCACTCTTCCTTTTACCTCACTCCCCTTAGTACCCATAGATCTTTTATTTTTGGTCAATTGCTATATTCATGCTGCATTTTAATTCAAAATATTTACTGTGTCATTCTGATTGACAGGTTTATTCAGAAAAACAACTTTCTTTTATGATTTGAAACATAATTAGATTTTTCATGATTTAAATAGTGTTTATTGAACACTTAATTTTTCCATAGCATTGTATTAGGTGCTACTGTGAAACATGGCAAGTAATACATTTTATACTGTCAAGAGACTAATACCATATTTGGGAAAAGAAAGGTATATGCATGTTAAAATGAAAATAACTGAAAATTATCATCAGTCATAAAAATCTGTAATAACATCAATAATTTTATTAAACATCATAAAACTTTTTCTATGTACTTATGTTAGTGTATAATAACTAAACAATAGAAATTATAGAATGTAGCATGCAATTTCTTTTTTATTAGGAAGCGGTAGAAAAAAATAATTTATGAGACAAAATAATTTACTAAAATTGGAGCGATAGGTCAAGAGGTGATTTTATAGTCAGTTTTCTTTCCCTTATTGGCTAATGTGCACTAAAGTTAAAAAATTATATATGAGTTTTGTACATGGATTTTAACCAATGTATATTGAAGATTTTGGTAGTGGTAAAGAACATCTAGCTAATGATTAACTGTAAGGGTTAACTTATAATCAATGATGTATTGACAATTTGAAAGTGATTGTTTTTAAGAGAAAATAAAGCATTTCAGAAGTGAGCATTAAGAATTTCTGAAAATAATAGCTTGGGTTTAAATGTTTTTTTGTTTGTTTGTTTTTGGGTTTTTTTAAAGATTTTATTGGGGAATTAGGGGGAGGGGAACAGACACATAGACAAATTGCTGTTTTTGTTCTTCAGTCTAGTTGTGGAGGACGTTGCATCACTGGCCCATGTTGCTATGATCATTGTACTCTTCCTGGGTGAGGTCATCGGTCACCGGTCATTGGTCGGCTGCTCCCAGCGGCTCCCAGCAGCTCACACTGGCTGCCAGCCACTCATGTAGCTCACCGCAGCCCACTGCCTACGCCGTCGCCGGTGACTCACAACAGTCCAGCTCCAGGTTGAGCTGTTGTTCACCATCTTAGCTGTAGAGGGCAAGCGTCACTGGTCCTCAATGTGGGATCCGAACTGCAAGCAAGCTCTTAACCAGCTGAGCCACTCGGCCGGCCCAAGGGTTTAAATGTTTTTGAAGCTCTCTTTTTTTTTTGCATTCAACTTTTCTTTCTCATGCTTTCTTAGCTTTGCTATCATAGTACTCTCTCTTAAGAGTGATGCAGTCTTTTGACTTCATTTATCTGAATTTATTAAATGATTTATTACCACATGCCCACTCCACTATATGTCTGTCTTCAAAACATCCTAACAGAGCCCAAATACCCTGTTGCCAATGCCACCTTTCACCAGTAAGAAATAGGTTTATAGAACAGGGAATGAGGAGCAGCCTTAAAGGTTATGGTCTTGAATATACATTAAAGTAAGCTTTCCTTTGTCCATTTGCTTGGCATCTGAGAGATTTTCATATAAACCCTAGGACAGTAAAATATCTGGAAGTTAATTGAGTTGATAGATTCCTTTAAATTTGTCCTTGCTGGAATATCCCTGGGGATGTCTTTTCCAATTTGAATCCCATTGTGATAGAGTGACGGGGTTAAGATGGAGAGTTACTTATTTAGATAGACTAGTTGGAGGAAGTCTCATGGGCCAAGGTTTATGTGAACTGAGGCATGACATACAGAAAGGGGCAGAGATACGAAAAGCTGGGTGGTAGGCTATTTTAAGCAGAGGAAATGCATATACAAAAGTCCTAAAGTCAGGATGAACTTGTATAGGTCAGAGAAATGGAAGGCCAGTATGGATGGGCAGCAGAGGCTGAGAAAGAGATTGATGTGAGGTTGGGGAGGGATACAGAAATGATACAATGTAAGGCCTGTGTGAAATGGAAGATATTTGCTTTTAAGTTGAAATACAATGAGAACCCATAAAAAGATTTTAAGCATAAAAATTTCACAATCAGACTTACATTTTTTTATGATATAACTCTGGTTCCTAAATGGAAATGCCAATAGAGGAGGCAATAGATGAAGCATTGTGAGAATCTAAGTGAGAAATAATGATAGACTAGGTAAGAGAGGTAGAGGGAGAGATAGAACTGAAATTCACTTTGGAGGGATGGCCAACAGGATTTGCTGATGGAGTGAATTTTCAAGGAAGGCAAAGAGCGAGAAATTGTGATTGGTACCCAGGGATTTGGATTGATGTCACTGCCATTTATTGAGATGGGAATAACAATACCTAGGATGGAATTCTATTTTGGACATGCTAATTTGCTATGAAATAAATATAAATAGGTTAAATTTCTATATTAAAAATAGATATCTTTAGAGAAATGTCTATTCAGGTCCTCTGTCCATTTTTTAATTGGTTTGTTTTTTTGTTGTTGAGTTGTATGCCCCTTATATATTTTGGATATTAGCCCCTTATCAGAGGTGTTGTTTGCAAATATCTTCTCCTGTTTGGTTGCTTGTCTCTTTATTTTCTCAATGGTTTCTTGTGCTCTGTAGAAGCTTTTTAGTTTGATATAGTCCCATTCACTTATTTTAGCTTTTACTTCCCTTGCCTTTGAGGTCAAATTCATAAAATGCTCTTTGAATATTAAAACAAACAAACAAACAAAAAACCTCAAAAGCATTTGGATTATAAGAATTGCATCTATGAGGTCTGACAATTAAGTTCACAAACTCACCCTTGAAAAAGTGCTGCATACTTCATTGCTGAATATCACTATAGTGATACTCCCCATTGGGAAGCTATGAACTGATGCCAGCACCTAGTCCACCCTTCAAAGCAATTTTGGAACTCTTTCTGGAATGGCCATCAGAGCTGTCATCGAATTACCCTTGATGTCCTGAATGTCATCAAAATTCCTTTCAAAATTTCCTTTATCTTTGGGTAAAGAAAGAAGTCACTTGGGACCAGATCAGGTGAGTAGGGAGGATGTTCTAATACAGTCATTTATTGACTGGCTGAAAACTCTCTCACAGACAGTGCCGTATGAGCTGGTGCATTGCTGTGCTGCAAGAGTCATGAATTGTTAGCAAAAAGTTCAGGTTGTTTTTGTCTTTTTCATGCAGACTTTTCAGCATTTCCAAGTAGTAAAATTGGTTAACTGTCCAGTTGGTACAAATTCATAATGAATAATCCCTTTGATATCAAATAAGGTTAGCAGAATTGTTTTGACTCTTGATTTAAACTGACAGAACTTTTTTGGTGGTGGAGAATTGTGCACTTTGATGCTTTGTTTCAGGGTCGTATTGGTACACCCATGTTTCAACACCAATGATCATCTTGTCTCCCTAAAAGTTCTTGGCAAGCTTTGACTCTTTTTTGCTTTTGTTCATTGGTGAGCTCCTTCTGGACCATTTTTGCACACACCTTTCTCATGCCAAGGTTTTCAGTTAAGATTTTCCTAACTGTTTCTCTATCGATGTTTACTATGCTTCTCACAGTCAGCCAATGATTTTGACGCACCATTTGATGAATTTTTGCAATGTTTTCATCAGTTCTGCTCATTACTGGCCGTGGGGACCTCTCTTCATCCGTGACTCATTTTCTCCCTTCAGAAAAATGTTTAATTCATTTGTATACTGCTGTTTTCTTCATGGTATTATCCCCATAAATTTGGACTAACATGTCCCTGAAGTCACTTCCACTCTTGCCAAGTTTAACAAGAAATTTAAAGTTTGTTTGTTGTTCTAATTCAAGCACAGACATTCTTGCAATGGCACAAAAAACATGCAGCAACAATAAAGAACACCACTCAGCAAGACACCACCACACGTCCACACAAATATACAGCTGTGAGACACTGATATACCAAGGTTATACCAAGGTTACTGAGCTGTTCGTATGGTGCTGCCAATGTAAGCGCATGGTGGCAAGTTTGCGAACTTAATTGTCTTACCTCGTAAAACAAAATGGCAATAAAAGGTTAAAATATAGAGGTATATCTGTGAAGCTCTGAAACACTATAGTGTTACTGATATCAATGCTAAATCCAAGGCAAAAGGGATTAAATTAAGGGCTATTTTGTAATGCTATGTTTCACCATGAGTGTTTATGCCCCTACAGCCATAATACACCTCTCCTAATCATCAATTAAGTGGGCAAAAAGTAAATATAAAATAATGTAACATATTAAATAGATAGCTATAAATTTAACTTTGTAATCCACATTTTCAAGCCTCTGTTGGAGATTGGGGAGAAAATAAATGCTGGATCACAAAGTATTCCTCAATAAATTCTAAAATGCAGAAATTGCAGATACCAATTATTCTATCACAATACAATTCAGTTAAAGTAATTAACAAAAGCACAACCTCTAATTTTCATTCATAACTATATACAAACAGTTAAAAATTTTAAAGTATTTCATATTTGTGAATAAAAAATAATCATAAATCAAATTATATACTATAATGGAGTAAGTATTACATAATAAATAGCAAAATAATTTCTATTAAAATTAAGCAGAAATAAGGATTTGTGTAAATATCATTATTGTTATATTAGAGGTTCTAGAAATTGCTGTAAGGCATGAAACAAAATTTAAAATATAGCTTTTGTAAAGAGTAAAACAGGGGCTGGCCGAGTGGCTCAGTTTGTAAAGAGCTTGCTCAACAGTTTGAGCTCTGAGCCACAGGGTCGCCAGTTCCATTCCCAGCCCAAGCTGAGTTGCCAAACTGCTGCCAACAGGTGGCAAGATGGCTCAGCTAAAAAAAAAAAAAATAGTAAAACAGTCAATCCAGTAGGGAAGACATGGATTACCTTTAAACACTCTTTGAAAGTTCTTCTATTTTCAAGAAAAAAAAAAATATATATATATATATATATACATACATATATACATATATATATAAAATAAAATTAGATTCTCTCTTTACAAGTACATAAAATAAATAGACTAAGTATTAAAATTTAAACAAAATAAAGCTCCCAAACTAAAGATGAAACAAGTGATACATTTGACTATATAGTCAAAATTGTCTTAGTGTTAAAGAATTACAAACTATCTTAAAAAGATAAGCTAGCAAAATTATTGAGTTGTCGGAAAAATCATGATGCATGTTTGCAACAGATGGCACTAGTTCATTTTTGGAAGTAGTAGAGTCATTTGCATCTATATTATTTCTATGTCATTTGAAAACTGACATTTGTAGCTTCATTCTAAAAAAAACATTGAATGATTTGAGTTTTGGAAATTTTACAAGAAGTTAAAGATGGAAGATAAAACTGCATTTTTGCCATATCTTACTGTTTTACTTCCATAAAGGGAAGAATGCACATCAACCTTGTGAAAAGTTGCATAAAGTTTACGGTGACAATGCTCTACAAGAACGTCAGTGCAACGATGGTTCACGAAATTCTGTGCTGGTGATTTTGATCTCAGTGACACTCTTCGGTCAGGGAGGCCCACCGAGGTTGATGACGACAAAATGAAGGCATTGATCGAGTCAAACCCACGTTACACAACACGAGAGATTGCAGAAACATTGAACATCCATCATTCAAGCATTCACGACCACCTGAAGAAGCTGGGATACATAAGCAAGCTCTATATTTGGGTTCCACATGAACTCAAAGAAGTTCATTTGACGCTGCATATAAACATCTGCAATATGCTCATTAAACGTGAGGAAAACAATTCTTTTTTGAAGCGACTAATAACTGGTGATGAGAAGTGGATTGTTTACAACAATGTGGTGCGCAAATGGTCTTGGTCCTGATGTGATGATTCACCTTAAACAACATCGAAAGTAGACATTCATCAGAGGAAGGTTATACTCTCAGTGTGGTGGGATTTTAAAGGTGTCGTGTTTTTCGAGCTCCTACCAAGGAACTAAACAATCAATTTGAATGTGTACTGTCGGCAATTGAACAGTTTGAATGAATCCATCATCCAGAAATGTCCAGAGCTTGTTAATTGTAAAGGAGTTGTGCTCCATCGTGACAACGCGACACCACACACAAGTCTGATCACCCGTCAAAAATTATTGGAGCTTGGATGGGATGTGTTACCACACCCACCATACTTGCCTGACCTTGCGCCGTCAGACTTCCATTTGTTTCGCTCTCTTCAAAACTCCTTGCGTGGTATAGCATTCAATTCAGAGGAGGCTGTAAATCAGCACCTTGTTCAGTTTTTCGCAAATAATGACAGGCCCTTCTGTGAATGAGGAATTATGAAGCTCACTAAATGATGGCAAAAGGTTATCAAACAAAACAGGCAATATATCATTGATTGATCTTTGTTCTTTATATAAATAAAGGATGCTTAAAAAACATAGACAAAACACATCATGACTTTCCCGATAACCCAATATTTGAAATTTATATAATATGTGGTAATATCTTTACTCTTTGTTAAAAATATTTTTTAAAAATATTAGCTAAAAAGACAGAAGATATGGATTCAGTTAAATGGATATCAGTGAAGGTTAGAAAAAGTAAAAGTAGTCAGTAAGCAAGAAAATATTTAGTCTCACAATTAATCAAGCAAATTCATATTATAATAATGACATACCATTTTTTTGACCTATCAAGTTGTCAAAGAAAAATAGTGGCGGAACTATGAGTCTGCATTCTGATTTGATGTTGCTGAGAGTGTAAACTAATGAATCCTTTCAGGAAAATAATTTGCAATTTTATTTCAAGACTTTTAGTTAACATTAATTTGATGAAGTACCATTACTTCTGGTAATACTTTACTAGGAAATTATTACTGACCCTAAAAATCTATGTCATGATGTTTACGTGGGGAAATGTTTGTGATATAGGTGGAAAGGGAGAATACTGAACTGTATATAAAATATCTTTTTATAAAAAGTCTGTGTGTTTATAAACATGTTCAAAAAAACTATTACAGAGTATATAAAAAAGCAATGTTATTTTTGATGGTTGGAACATAACAACAAGTATTTTTTCCTGCACATATTTTATTTTCTACAATGGACACATGTGTTGCATGCCAAGGAAAAAGCCATGTACTTAATATAAAAAAACCCTAAATTGCAAAATGTAGTAGCTGTCTTAACACTCCCTCTGCAGACCCTTGCTTTAAAAGAATAAGAAAACCAAATGATTGTCAATCATTCAAATGATAAATACTCCTATAAAGTTAATTATGGCTATGTTAAATTAATATTTCATAATGTTAATCACATTATTACTATTAGCTCTCATAATATAGCCTATGCTTTTCTCTCTTCATCACAAATTTTGATTATGGAAACTTTAGTAAAGTGTGCCATAAAACCATTTGCCCTTGAAATATTAAAACAATGTCTGGTGAAGTTTATGTCACTGTCTTTAGCTATGCTGGCCCCTTCAGGTAAGGTCTCTACCTTCCTCCACTGTGCTCTGTACCTTGGGAGCCTGACCTTTATGGTCTACTTCACCATAGCCAGTGCGCTCTGGCTTCCAGTTTAGATTTGGCCAATGGGAAGCTAGCAGAGGAAGGCTCCCCCCTTACTGAGCCTTACTGGCAGTTTCTGGGCTTCTCTTCCAGTGGGTTTCTGCTGGGTCCTGTCTTCCAGCTCTCACAGCTGAAGGCTGGCTGAGGCTCCCTGCTCTCCGCCATTCACACTTCCCACAGCTGCTCCATCTCATTGCTGGAATTGACACTCTTTTTCATTTTAGCTTGGGGTGCGGGGCGGGGGGTGCACATAGCCATGTGTCTGGATCTCACTGTGCTTTATTTTGTAATTCTGCGACTGTGTTGCCATTTGCACATCTTTTTTGGTTAAAAGTGTGTTTTATTGTTCTGTTGATCATTTGAATATACTCTTATGAAGACTCTGTTTA
>NW_017731496.1:3020416-3021442 GCF_001890085.2 Hipposideros armiger | reverse complement strand
AAACAAAAACCCTGACAATAGTTTTTTAAGGAAGAAGCTAAAGAAAATGTTAATTTAATAACTTCGTTTGTTGAAAATAAAGTTTTGAAACTTCTTTAGTGAATAAGCTTTAGTTATCTAAAATATTTAATTCCACAAATCATAATCTGATGAGATGCACAAATGAAGAGTAGTCACAGTAACATGAAAAAAATAATTTCTAATTTACTGTCTATGCAAAACTTGTTCAAGACTCATCTTGGCTATGTGAGAAATAGCCCCTCTATCAGTACACTCACAGAAAGAAATTTAATGTAGGAACTTTAATATTAATATTCATTAGTACTCAAATCTTGAGCTTCAAATCCCTACTTGTTTATTTATGAAGAGCACCTCTTTAAATGTCTTTGAAGATTCTCAAGGGTGCTTGTAGATTTTGTCTCATCAGTTCTGGCCTCTTGCCTTCTTTTGCTGTTCCCCAACCTGGCTTGACTTTTGTTTTTAGAGCTGAAACCCTACCTGACCCATTAATATGTCACTACTCTTTCTGCGTGATGTTTAGTTTGCAGAAAAGTCCTATAGCAAAGAAATACATGACTTACCATTTCTTGGTAGTTAATGATAGAGTTCTTTTCCCTTGCCACTTGAGAACATGACCAGGGCAGGTTCCCATGGCCCTGAGCACACACTAACTGCCACTGTCACCTCTGCCTTTGAAGATACTTCCTGACTTATCCAATCATCAGTATTCTACATGGTGCAATTAATATTTACCACCTATCTTTTATGTTTATATCTTCTGTTCAGTCAGGGGGTACTCCACAGCAAAGTTGCATGAGTTCCAAAGTGTTGTAGCTTTTCCTCCGCTCATTACTCCCAGGTCATGCAAATACCCACACAGTCCCTGACTGGAATGAGCTTCAAAATCAACTATGACCTTATTTCAACAGGACTTTATTAAATGTGGACTACTCACAGTTCCACACTCTTCCTTCCATCTGGAGCCCTGATCTGGGCACTGTTGGGGCCCAGTTAATCAGATATGTT
>NW_017731496.1:3016659-3020056 GCF_001890085.2 Hipposideros armiger | reverse complement strand
TAATCAGATATGTTTGTATGTCATTTCTAAGTATATTAGCATGACTTACAGTCTCTCCTTCCCTCCCCCTCCAGGAAGTCAACCTCTCTGCAAATTAGTAAATCCAAATAGCTATCTATCAACTCTTACCAGACATAGGAGTATAAGCTCTTGTCCACACAGGATAAAGTTCAAACAAATATACCATCTGCATATACTCCTTTCCCAAGAAATGAAGTTGGTAGCTCTGTTCTTTGCCCCTTTTCAAAATTTTGTGTCCCAACTAGAAAAAGTGTTAAAATTAATAGACTGAAGAGTAGTTACCCAGCTGTACGAGCATGACCTTTTAAAGCTCTCAGTTAAAGTTATAAATGTTTATGATTTTTTGCTTGTCATATCATTTGCTTAGGTAGTGAGAGATAATCTACCTGTTTTACATCTTTTTTTATTAAACATGCTTATCAGTATTGAAACAGTATGGGACTATTTAAGGTAAAAGTGTGAGAAAGAGAGTTAGGAAAAGCGCAAGAAAATCAAGAAGACTGAAATCCTAACAATGGTTATGTTGAAAATATTATTAGAGGAAACATTTGGAGAAATTTTACCCTTTATATAATTGTAAGATGGTGTGGTTTTGGCTGAGTTTTACCCTTTTGGGTAATATGAGGAAAGTGTAATAAAAAAACAGTGGTTTATTTGCACACTTAGGGTACACATTTTTACTCTTTGGCACTATGTTTCTACTGAATAACCGCTCTAGATTTTGAAGTAATAGAAGTAGAAATAGCATCAACTTCTTTTGCCACAGATTATTTTCAATTTAAACATTCTGCTAGTCACTGATATAATACTACTGTAGTCTACTTTTTCCATTCTTGAATGTTATCCTCCAACTACCTGATAAAATCAGTTTCAATTGCTTTCTTATCAGAGCCTAAAGTTGTTCACATCACAAGTGGGAAAGGAACCAATTTCCTATAAATTTAAAAACCAGTCTACTCTGTATAAGATACAGTCAAATACTAGGGTGCACTGTCTTAGATAAGCCATTTGATTTATGTGGAANTTTTTGGTGATGCTCTGACTTGCAGAATGGTTTTCTATAATAGGGATTTCCCACATAGGCTGGGAATATTCTGCTATTATCCCTGAGTCCTTGTGTGAAAGGGTTATTTTGAAATTGATGAAATGATATTTTATTAGTAGCATCAATCCACCTTTTTTGTCAGATAACGTAACAAATTCCTCTATGACAGGAGTGGGACAATGGACAAAACTGAGCTTGGGGCTACAGTACCATCTATCCTGGATTCTTGCATTTTGCTCCTGCAAGGTGATTAAAGTGGCTGAGGATAGAGTTTGAGAACTTACCTGAGATTAAAAAAAAAAAAAAGGATGTCTGACTGTTTTACCAACCCTGAGAGTTGGTAAATGGTTAAATTGACCAGTTCCCAAACCCTACAAAGGACAATGAATTATTATAGCCAACAGATGATATGAGAGATTACAAAAGATGTAGGGGACATTGTGAACACCAGTGGGAAACTTGGAACATTCTTGCAAGTTAAATCACAGGTAAAGTAGAATTAGTAAGAAAAAAACATCAAAGCAATATAAGTATATTAATATCAATGATGAGACAAAATCAGAGAGTGATAGAGTTCATCTGAGAAAATCGTTTGGGGATGAGTTTTAAATCAGCTCTTAAAGGAAAAAGCCTGATTGAGTTAATAGAATCTGATTTTTCCAGTTTGAAAGGGCAATCCTTAGTATTTTAGATAGATAAGTTCTCTAGGTAGGGATGCCAGGATAATGCAGAAAAGCATGAAGATGAGAACTGTAATGTAATGCAACAAAATGAGGTTGAATGGCCCAAGCCCCTGTAACATAATTTTGATGTTGGCAACAAAAGTTATCTATGCAGTAACTCCACTATACAACTTTCCAGCAAAAAGTGACAAAATTCCCTTTCAGGCTTAAAAAATTTCACTTGTAGAAAATTTGAATGCTTTAAAATGACATTATTGGCATAAATTTAGATTGTAAATGAAAAAGGAAAAGCTTAAATGTTGAGAAATTAATGTAGTATATTTACATGTGGAAGAAGAACAGAAGCAGTTGTTAGAGGAAAGACAATTACTACTGCTGTGTTTAATAACACCACCAATGAGTTTATTTCCTGGCAAGGCGAAGGAACACAGACCAATAAAGTAATTTCCTACGGAATTTCTTAGTGTTCTAAGTGGGAAAAATCAAGGGGTTTTAATGTGTTAGAAAAATAAAGTTTGTNGATATTTTAAATTATATAGGTAAAAAAACTTAAAAAGCTGAAATTAACTGCTTCAGGTCAATTGCATAAATTGAAAAATAAATCAATAAGAAATGTTGCATAAATGTAGTTATTTGGTAAGAAGTTATATTTTATTTAATAATTTAAAAGGCATTTTAAAAAGATAAAATTTCATACTTTAAAGAAAGTTATATTTATCTTGAAGAAGACAGCATTTTAAGCCTAGAAATAGCTAAAATACCTGTATGCTATAAAATGTCCATAAGGAAATTACATTTTTCTTAGGAGAAAAAAAATGGAAATGCTTAATTTCTGCCCACATCTGGTTTGTGAATGACTATATACAATACAATAGTATACTCAAGCCCTAAATTGCCTGAACTGAACCAAAAGTCTGCGATCTGAAAGTAGCTACTACAGACTGGATTGTAGCCCAGGTAAATTACTGTTTGTTTAGGGGACCAAAAATACTATTGAATGTGGGACACTTTCGATATGATTTTTAAATTATGTATTGTAGTTATTCGGGTTATTCTTAGAGGAAATATGCACAGTTCATTACTGCCCTCTACTGCATGGAAGGGCAAGGCGAAAACAACTCTCACAGAAACCTGTTATCTAACCTACAGTTACCTGATTTTCTGTATTAACATACGCCAGCCATTTTTTTCTGTAGAATATACTGACCGATATTCATTGTAAAACGAACCCTTGGGTTAGATTGTTTGTGCATTTAGAATACCCATACTTTTAAAGTGAAGATGGCAATTAAAAAAAGAAACTCATCAGACAAGAAGTACTTAATGAAGCAGTTATTCTTTCAGAGATAAGTTCTGGAAGAAAGTTACAATATTACTCATAAGTTAGTATAGTTTCTCTTCAATGGTTAATATTTACGTGGAAAGAAAATTTAGAGAACATAGCATCATAGTATTCAAATACCCACTCAATGGTAAAAGCCTATTGTTGCAAACCAACATACTCATAAGCCAATCTTGTCTTTTAGGAACTACAAAGTTCTTTTTGTTATATGTATTGGGTTGTCGGAAAAGTCATGATGTATTTTGTCTATGTTTTTCAAAGGTCATTTATTTATATAAAGAACAAAGATCAATCAATGATATATTG
>NW_017731496.1:3009609-3010434 GCF_001890085.2 Hipposideros armiger | reverse complement strand
TTTTTCAAAACTGTGTCTTTTTTGAAGCATATGTCATACTACTTACCACTCTCACTATACCGTCTACCAAACTCTCAAACTCAGTCTCATTGATGAACTTCTCTACTCTATTCATGGATCATTGTGACTTTAACATCCACAGACAACCATCTAACACTCTGGCCTCTCAATGCTTGGACCTTTGAGAACCAACAGGCTTTTCCTAATCCTTATCTCAACTACCCTCCCAAATCCCCATTTCAGTCATCCCATTTAGTGATCATTACTTATAGTCTTCTTCCTGTGCCCCTAAGCTAGTTTCAATGTACTGACTTTCCCATTTTTTCCATTATCCATAGCCCCACTCTAAGTCCCCACTGTCTTCCTTATCTAGCACAGATTCCATGGCCATAAACTATAATGACTCCCATACAAAAAGCCTTCTTTCATCATACTGGACTTGAAAAACCCCCAACCTTACTTACACTCAACTATCTGCTTATTTGATCCAGCTGTCTCCAACCACCCTAACACAATGGACAAATTCCATATGCTTGCTGACTGCACTCACTGTAACTTTGAATTCATACTAATAGGCATTCAACACTGTTCTAGTTAATTCACTTTCCACTCTGAGGCTAGTTAATGCCTTGCTTTTTCTTAAATCTCTAAAGCTCACTTGCCTTCCACATATAATTGTCAACTTCCAACTCATACTTTATGGGGAAAAAAAAAAAGAAGAAACATTGGGGAAAAAAAAATAAGCTGACCTCATCTTCCTGCTACTAACTTCCTCAAACTACCACCATCCATTCACTCACACACACACACACACACACACACACA
>NW_017731496.1:3007611-3009374 GCF_001890085.2 Hipposideros armiger | reverse complement strand
TGCCTTGGATATCTTTTCACAGAAAACTCCTACCAAGACTTATCTTGACCTATTGTTACCACTTCCGACCATCACATTTTCTCCTCAGTACACTGCAGTCGAGCTTTAGTTCTCATCATTTCATTAAGCTGCTTTCTTTGGAGTTTCCAATAACTTGAATCTTGTCAATATCAATGCCATGTCTTCATCTTACTATGTTTCTTCCCTCAGCAATTGACATGTTTGACCTTTCTCCCCCTTTTCACCATAATTATTCTTTCATTCTATGATGACACTCCCTTTGTTTCCATCATACTTTACTGAAAACCTCTCTCCCTCTCTCTCCCTCCCTTTCTCTCTCTCTCCCTCCCTTTCTCACTCCCCCTTCCTCCCCCACACCCACTTTCTTAGCTTCTCCTTCACCATATAACCTCTGTCTTGATGTCCCAATGCCGAGATTTCTTTCTTGAGCCCTCTCCTTTTCCCCGTAAGTTCTATGGTATTAAATACAGATGTATACTAAAGATTTCCAAATTTATATCTTTATCCTCAGCCTCTCTCCTAGACTCAAGAAATGAATATCTAACTGTTCAATTCATATATTCAATGGATATCCAATAAAGCAGTCAAATTTGGGTTGGCTCACTCTTTCTGTATCTTCAGTTCTTTTTGCAAATATCACTTCCCTGCTGAGATCTTCTCAACAAACCTATATAAAAGAGCAAACCCACCTGAAGACTTCTCATTTTTCTTGTAATGTCAAAACTTTCTCTGTTACACTTGCCGTCATCTGACATGTATGATTTATTTATTGTCTGTCTTCCCCTACAGGAAAACTAGATGTATAAAAATTGGGATTTATTCTGTTGTCTTCACCGGCATATTCCAGTGCTAAGTATACTAAAAATATTTGTTAAATTAATATCCTTCACAATAAGGCTTTCTTAATTCAGAAAATGGCACCACTGTATACCCATTTGCTCAGAACAAAAGCTCCCAGAATTATACCTGATTCTTCTCTTTCTCTCACCATCCACATCCCATTTTGTCAGCCTAGTTCAAAATGCATCCCATACCCTAACATTCTTCATGATCTTAATTGCTACTCACTTCCAGGACAAGACACCATCCTGTCTCATGGAATTATTTCTGTAGGCTCCTAACCATTTTTCTGTACCCCAGTTTTGCTCTGCCCCCAGGAAATCGACCGACACACTATAGCTGAGTGATTTTTCCAAATCATACATCCAATTCTACCACACCTATCTCAAAATTCTCTAATGACTTCCCATTGAAACTATAAAACATTTTAAACTATTCAGCGTGGTATAGGAGGTCCTACACAATCTCCCCTATACTCATACTACCTTCCCTTTCTCTCAACACTACTTCTCATCCTTCCCTTTGGACACACATTATCATTCTCACCTCAAGGCTCTCTGCTTGGAACACTTCCCCAGAGCCTGTACCTAGTTGATTTCTTCTCATAATTGGGGTCTTAATGATACCTCTTGAGGCCTTCTCTGTCCACCCTCCCAAAAGCAATTAGTTTGCCTCTGTCTCCAAGCACTGACATACTATCCTGGATTTTCCACAAACAAGTAGTATCTGAACTTTGGTTTTTGTTTGTCTGTTTGCTTGCTTTTGGTTAATGTCTTTATCTCCATGCAGGAGATAATAAACTCCTTGTGAGCAAAGACGGTCTTACTTGCCACTCTACATCTAGTTCCTAGAACTACATCTAGTACCTGGCACATAGTAGATACTAAATAAATATTTGTTTT
>NW_017731496.1:3001514-3004991 GCF_001890085.2 Hipposideros armiger | reverse complement strand
AAAAAAAAAAAGTTCAGTATTTTTTGGACTAATTTTCCTAATAGGAACTGAGTTTCTTCTTCCATTCAACTAACAGTCAAGCTAGTGGTGATGGGGATTCTTTCTCATGTCATTGCCCCTTCCCAAACTCAGATCTTTACGGAGAAAAAGGTACTTCAACTTCCAAGATGTTACAATTATACACTGATTGTTTTTTCTATGTGTTTTCAAGCTTTGATATTACGGGCCCCATACGCCCAATGGTGAAATGAGCTTGATAATCTTCATATAAGCAGATGCCATGACATATACTCTGTGTATTCTTGATGAAAATATACAGAAGGATGAACAGAGCAGGAATAATGAGATGATGAGACTATTTCAGTTTTTATTGTTAACATTTTAGTTAATTGAGCTTGACTTATATTTTAAGGGCTGGATTTGCCTCTGGGAAGAACAGCAAGCAAAGCGTAAGGAGACTTAGGTCTCAGGACTAACTCAGCCCTTAATTAGCTTTAAGAATTTAGGTATTCCTCAATGAACACTTTCTTTTTGCTTTTAATATAGAAATTCAAGATGTGATATTTCCACACTGGTTCCCTATTTGTTCTGCTTTGTAAACAAAACAACCACAAAAATGCTGGTGATCATTGCTTTCTTTTGTAATAATGTTACCAACCACATAGTGGTATAATTATTTATTTCCAGAGCTGGCCAAGTGGCTCAGTTGGTTAAGAGCTCACTCAAGAGTGCGAGCTCTGAGCAACAGGGTCACCGGTTCCATCCCGGCCCAAGCTGAGCTGCCACTGAGCTGCCAACAGGTGGAAGGATGGCTCAGCTAAAAATAAAAAATAATAATAATAATTTATTTCCATTTGTAAGGTTCATTGTACCAATTTTTGCCACTTCTTCTGTTCTAATCTGTCCCATTTAAGAGACTGTTTTGATATAATTGTTCTCCCTCTGACCCATCTTGCCTCATTTGTAATGTTTTCTCTCATTGGCAATTGCTCCCCAGTCCCCATTGTAACAAGCCACTTAGCCCCTAGACTTTTGACCCAAGCCTGAGTTCTGCTTGCATAGGCAGTGAACTGTTCCTAACATTTCGAGGAGGCATTAGTGTTAAACTAACCTATTTGCAATAACAACCATGCGTTGCTATGGGATGTGCCACGACAGGACTGAAAATCATTATCTTTGCCATGCAAGCCGAAGGTATAAATAAGGTGACTAGAAAAGCTATTTGTGTTAGCAACAGACGCAGAAGAGCAGAACAGCTACTCCAATAATACTGTCCATATGCTGGTGCAAACAAAAGAAAGATGTGGCAGTCCCAGGCTAAGTGAATTAGTGCCCCTTAATTATGCCATTGCCCAGGGGAGGGTTGTGTTCTTCCTCGATGATGCCTTTTCAGTGCCAAATATCTTGTCAGTTCCCACTAACCAAGAGCCAGGCTGCCCTGGACAAATTCCACGGGTGGCGATTGCTTTAATCACAGGTTGTTCATGGAATACCTCCTTTGGCCTTGGATGCTCTTTAGAGTTCTAACAGTGCAAATAGGTGGCTCAGTTTTGATTTCCACTTTAGTTTTCAAAATCACCACTGTTGTCCCTGCCATCACTTCTAGCTAGAATTTTGTCATCCCTTATTTCATCCTTTGCTCCCCTGCCCCAAAATATGAAATGAAAAAGACTGAACCTGACCATGAGGTAGACTCAATTGTCGTATTTATGAAGTCTGAGGGATTAAGGCCTTGAAGTTGCACTTTAACTCACAATCCCATAAATCGGTACTTTTTTTTTTTTCTAACACAGTTGATGTGGTTGGTGAACAAATCTCCCTTTCACACACAACCTCCCTCCCCCCAGATTCCCAACTCATTCACATAAACATTAAGAATAAACAGGTCACTCTGCTGCATGAAGAAAGCAGGCCACAGCCATTCAAGCTGCCCCATCAACTGTCTTTGAAACCCATGGAAACCAGTTTTGCCTAGCAACACTCAAAAGACTAAGAGAACAAGAACACGTGAGACGTGGGAATGAAGAAGACCAGCCTGCTGGGAGGACCCGAGCTGTGCCCCCTACTCATTTGGGCACACACTGAGGAAAGCAAAATGGCTTACCTAAATAATTTATTCCAACCCCCAACATGTTAACATAACGTTAATACGAGCGAGAGGTATGAAAATGGAAGAGATGCAACTAAACTTCACTGAATAACTATAAAGTGCTGCAAGGCACTTTTATACCACCTCATTTCATCTCCATTTTACTGATGAGGAAACTGAGCTTCTGTGAAATTAAGGCATGTGGTCACCCCTCTAGTAATAAAGCTGGGATGCAAGCTTAGGGCAAAAAAAAAAAAAAAAGAATAAACAGAAGTCCTATCTTGGGCAATGCAGAGTCAGTCACAAAGGAGGAGAAGCATTCACTCATTTTTATCTTGATGTTAGTGNAAAAAAAAAAAAGTTCTGGAAGCAAGAAACGCAAATTCCATTCCTGAAAGTAAAACTTATTAACTCTGATGGATTCTCCCACCTCTCTGAGGATCAGTTTATTTTTCACAAGAAACTGAAAGGTGTAGGAGATGACCTAAATGACCCCAAAGGTCTTTCAGCTTCAAGAGTTGGAATTCCATGAATATTTTCAGAGAGACTAAATTCAGGATGGGAGAAGCTACAGACCAGAATAGACAGTGTTAAGAAGCTGGAAGGAGCTATCAGAGAAGGACGCATACGTATTTAGTGAGAAGAAAATCTAAGTAGGCCCAGATTCAGTTCTTAGCTTCACTGCAAACTCTCTGAATAACCTCTGGGAATTTTTGCTTTATTTTGGTCCCCAAACTCCAGGGAGTTTTAGAAATTACATGAGATAAGGGTGGGAAAGCACCTTTCTCCCTTGGAAAATTCTGAAGGATAATTATAAATAGTCCCTATAGCTCATAATCTCAGTGTTGTTCATAGGTATTTATTTAAATATTTTCCCAGACTTTTGCTATCATAGATGAAATCAGAGATGACAGATTGCTTCTCTATCAGGCTCTAAAAGGAATGTACACACTTTGACACAGAATGTTGGGAAAATCAGGGCTCCCTAACTGAAAAGAAAACAACTCTAATTTTTATAATATTAAAGAAATATAGTTCCCGTAAGGCAAGAATGTAAACACTTTTGTCTTCAGTAGATGTGGATTTTGCCAGGTAAAGTGGATTAATATTGCACTGGAAAATTTATTTGGAGACTTCATACTTTTTCATTTTCCCACAAATCCAGTTGAGTAACTTTGGGGAATCACAGTTTTTTACACTTTTTATTTCCAAATTCTCCTGTCTCACATGACAGCGATTTAATTAATTACATTTTTAGGTTCAGTGATAAACACATTCTTTCCAAAGTAAGTGTAGCTGTCAGTGAGAAAGATTTCTGGATTCCAGGTTTAGTCTAGCTTGCCACATGGTATTTGCTAAAAAGCCTGTCTCTTAGCTATGCCGATTCA
>NW_017731496.1:2991807-2993249 GCF_001890085.2 Hipposideros armiger | reverse complement strand
CTGTCTTATGTATGTGGGTTCCCATATGTACATATGTAATTAAATGTGGTTGTTTTGTCTTATTAATCTGTCTCATATCTATTTCATTATTACACCAGCCAAAAGAAGACAGAAGGGTAGAGGAAAGTTTTTTCCTCCCCCATAAGCTTCTGGCCTCACAGAATGCTGAAACAACTTCCTGGAGGCATAGTTGGAACATCAGCTTAGATATAATTCTTTCTGAGGATGGTGCCTACATACTATAACATGCAGAATGTACCTTGAATCAAAGAACTCTATATGGTGCTGTGGACCCAATAGAAAGAATATATGGATCCAGAAATCAAGTAGTAGACACAGGAGTGGTCCTACCGACCCTAAATTCTAATAACCCCCTTGGGAAATTTGTGCTTCTCCTACCCATAACTTTGGGCTCTGAAGAGTTAAGTGTTCATGGTCCCCAAAGAGAGGACACTTCCCCCAGGGAACAAAGAAAAAGCCCCATTGATCTGTAAGTTACAGCGACTCTCTGGGCACTTAGACAGTATCAGCAGTAAGAAGAATCAGCAATTAACCTTGACCACTGGGAGAAGGTAAAACCGTTGCTACACAAAAGAGGAAGGGAGGAATATATCTGATCTCAGACTAGAACATCTGTTGTTATTTCCCTGCCCTATTGTGATGTTAAATGGATAAGTGCAGAAATCATAGCCTGAGAAGCCTTGGTGACCATCGGCTCAGACACTTGAGGGCTATGGTTTTAGTCATGACACCAAATAAGCCACTGAGGCCAGCAGAGATATTCGCTGAAGAGAGGGAAATCTAGAATGGGTAGTAGAGGAGGGAGACCATGATGGTTGTGACCTCAAAGTCAGCTTCAGTGGAGGGAGGTGCAGTTCATCCCACTCACCTCCTTCTATGTTTCTCTCAGGAAGAGAGACCCACGAGATGCCTAATGGAGTTATTACCTAAGTATATAAGAAGTGAATCCAAGCAGTGTAGACATAGACTGTGATGGGCATGGAGATACAACACTCAGATTCCCTACAAGAAAGGACTTGCTGCCCAGGTTCAGGGGCTTGTCCGTGGATAGTTTTCAGCTATTAGCCACTTCATGAACTGCCTCATCTGAAGAGTCAGCTTGCTCAAGGACATGTCTTTCCCAAGGGACCCACAATCAGTGACTGACTGAAGTGGGGTGATCCATTCCTGTCCAACACTCCATGGGTCACTTTAACTCCAGAGCTGCCCAGAGGAGGCTGTTACTGGATCTGTACTGCAACTTGACTTCTCTTTGTGTTTGCTATAGTCTGTTTCAGAGTTTGGTTCCCAGAAAACCCAAAATTTAGAAACAGTACAGTAACAGACTTTGAAAAATGCCCTTCAGATTATTTTGAAAGCCTGTGTAACAATACTAAGCAAAGGTAAAGAAGGCATACATTCTTTCAGGGGCAGGGGCATGT
>NW_017731496.1:2987036-2989337 GCF_001890085.2 Hipposideros armiger | reverse complement strand
CATTCCTTAACTAAAAAGGATCCTGACTATTTATAACTTTTTCCCATTATAAACAGTGCTGCAATAAACATCCTTGAATATTTACCCCTATGTACTAAGGATTTCACTTCTATGAGATGAATTTTCACATGAAATCATCAAGTGAAAGTGGATGTATATTTTACTCATTTATTGCCACTTGCATAATCATTTACTTTTTTCATCAGGTTTTACAAATGCAAATCAGGTCTTCCTCTAGGGTCTTGGTCCTCTAGGGTCATATCTACTGAGATTTTTGAAGCTTAACATAATATGTTAAGATTACCAAGAACAATTGAGTGACAGGTTTGGCTGATATTACTTACTGTATGTACTGTGTTCTCAAGAGATATGTGACTATCAGACTGATAGATAAGAAACCATGTACTTTTATTTGAATGTTGCAATTTTTTTCACTGGTAAGTTTTATAATAGTTTCTTTGGGGTGCTATTCCTTGGCAGAATTATTCCCTGTGTGCACTGCTAACTGATCTGTAGACAGCTGGTACAATCCAACATTCAAGCTCTGTAAAACTGATCTAGCTGGGCAATTTATACTGTGTACCCCAATATACTCATGCCACTTCTCATGTATTTGGAGTTATTGTATAGGGAAATACTGTAAAGTCATGTACTTACTAAGAAGTAGAATTTCATGTGCCAAGGACTCATGTAGTCAATGGTACACCTATAATATGCTGACTTCTTGACTATAAACTTGGTGATTATGAACACACATATGCATGGCCCTGGAAAGCAGTGGAGTTAAAGCAGTTTCTGAATGTGTACCTTTGTGGGCAAGGCATTCTAGAGGTCACCCATTTTAAGACCAAATTTTATTTTATTTTTTATTTATTTTTTTGAAAGATTTTATTGGAGGCCGGCCGAGTGGCACAGTTGGTTAAGAGCTGGCTTGGACGCCAGAGGACCCTGGTTCGGATCCCACATATGAGGGCCAGTGACACTGCCCTCTACAGCTAAGATGCTGAACAACAGCTCAACCTGGAGCTGGGCTNTTAAGCTTTCTCATTTGATCTATTGCAATGAATTTTTTTGTCTGATTATTCAGGAAGTAGTATGGAGCTATTGGAAGATTCAGAACAGAGGGACTATGTGATTATGCCTGCTTTTTTTAAAAGAAAAAAAAAGTATTAGTGTTGTTGATGATAGAGGCTCTAGATCATGACTAGGCAGCTTTCCTAGGAGTGGCAAAGACCATTTCAGTCCCATTGATGAAGAAAAAGAAGAAAGAAGAAAGCAGTTAAACCAGAAATCAATTATAACATGGAATTAGGAGAACTTAGTTTATTCCTTTTATTAGGGCTGTAGTAAATGTGTGACAAAATACAGTTCCTCAACAAATTTGACACAGTGTCCACTGAATTCAGAATACTACATGAGGTATACGTGATGGACAGAGAGATGTGCCACCCAGATTACCTGTTAAGGGCTGGGTGATGAGTGCCATAGACATACTTGGGAGTTGAAAGAACCCCTTTATTAGAGCCTTTGTCTGTGAGGTGAGAGGTATCACAGTAGAGAAAGTCAAGTGAAAGCCCATAAAACTACCCGCCCTACCCTTGGCTGAGGTACCAAATCAAAAACATTATCACATCCTAGGAGGTGACTGGTTAGCAGTATCAAATAATTTAGCTAACTAGTCAAAAGACTGGAAGAGAGATTGGAAAATCCAGGAAAAAAGATAACTGGAGTAGAAGTATGTGGCTAGACCTGTTAGAGAAGGCTAAATTTGAAGAATTTTTGTCATATGTTAACATGTATAAAAGATCAACCATCACAGAACAGGCACTAAGCCATCAAGTACACAAATGATTTGGCAAACTAATGTTAGCCAGCATCTGTCATTGGCCACTCCAGTGCTGACATGATAGGCACATGAGAAAAGTGATCACAGTGGCAAAGATGGACCAAAGCTGATATAACTACTGTCACCATTGAATGCCCAACCTGCCAACAAGAGTGGTAAACATATGTTAAGAAGATAGACCTCGTGTTAAGTGTTCTTACCAAAATAAAATTAAAAAGAAACATAAATAAACACACATACAAAAAAAATATAGCACAATTTCTCAAGGAGACCAACTGGCCACTTGTTGCACTATTAATTAACTATTAATACATAGGCCAACTGTTTTGATAGAAACATATACATACTCTGGGTATAGATTTTTCTTTTCTCCCCACAGAGTTGCAACCAGAACCACTATACAAGAGCTTATAAAACGTTTGACCTACTGGTTGGAATTTCACACAACATCACAA
>NW_017731496.1:2975778-2981181 GCF_001890085.2 Hipposideros armiger | reverse complement strand
AAATTGAGTTAAGGCAGCCTGCCTGAACTGGAGACTCCAAAATAATGAATAACAAATGCACAGTAATGGCAGCACCCAACAGTACAGCAGAGTGCACTTGTCTGCATTTGGAAAGTTCTGCTTTTGTTCACATATAATTGGGGGACCCAACCAGGGATACAACAGAAATTAAGCTGCCAGGAATTGTATTTTATTTTTCTTGAGATCACAGCCAGGCTTCTAGTTTCTTCATTATTAGGGTAACATATGGCCTATTTCTAAAGTAAACACATAGTTAAGATCATTTAAAAAGTTGCTCATATTGGTAGGGATTGAAGCCCAATTATAATGAGAAACACAATACAAGAATTTCTGAATGATTGTTTTATTTTCTTGTATATAATGATCATTTTATATTAACATTACTGCTACTATAGTAAGTGACAATGTGCTGAATACACCTCTGATTTTTAGGAAAGAAAAATATTTTCTGCTTTTAACTAGTATACATTTACTCACATGAAATGGTTTTATAGATACCTTTTAAATTACATTTGTAGGCTCAGTCGTCACATGCATTTTAGAAAACATATATTCCTGGTCAGATGGGGAAGAAAATATGTTTCTTCATTTCTTTAAACATATACACATGAGTATATCCATTCTTAGTTTAAATTTGGAAAGCTTTCTCTGTTCTCTAATACTCAGAGATGAAGCATTTAGAAACAAACAAACAAAAATTATCTGTAATAGATTACAGGGATCTACATATTAGAAGACTGGCTAACCAAATAAACAAAAAACAGATACTTTATGATCAAACTTTAAAAAGTTAAACATGTTACTGAGTTTAGACCTCAGCAGCTTATAAGTGGAAAACAACAATTTTCTCACATGAATATCATACCCACAAATGTCTTCATATCATCAAGTACTACATTGCAAAATTCAGGAACAAAGCTATGTTAGCAAGTCAGCAANTTGCCTCTTCATTCTATTGCCTTAGACTTCCTCTAAACACTCTTCCTTTTGTGACTCCCACTAAAAGTCTTTGTAATTGTCCCCTTTCTCCATTACACCATTCAAGTGAAATTCTCAGCACTGACATCATCAGATTTCCCACATTTAGATTCATTTACCTTATACATTATCAGCTTAAAAATTCCTTTTTTTATAAAAATAATAGCCTTATAATGATTGTCTATGTATAATTTTCAAAATGTTAAAAATGTAACTGCCATACAAATAGATGGTGAGCATACATAAAAGCTTTATTTAACTTGTTAATTCGAGAACCAGTAAAATGAAAAATAGGAATTGTATATGGTCAGTGAAGAATGGTGCTGAAAAAGGATTGCTAAATTAGATGCAAATTGGGTTATGTTCTACAGAGCAATAAAACTGTGCCTGAAAGTCATCCATTCTGACAAAAGAAAAACAAATCATTGCACCTGATCAGTTTTCTGCAGCTTAAATTGTATGTTTCAGAGCTGTAAGAAGCCTGGACATCTTTGATTACTACAGTGATAGTTCCATTTTTTGAGGGAGTCAGATGTGTTAGATAATGCTTTGGCGTAATATTAAAAGGTTACACAGTCATCTTGATGATTTATTTCCAAATCAAGAATAATGCTCTGTAACATCATAAACTATGAATACATCTAAAAAATTTTAAATTCCTAAATAAATATTGACATTAAGGAGAGAACATTTACTAAATAATGTGAACATCTAGTTTAAAACAAGTTTTTCATTCTTTAATCCTGTGCTGGCTTGTGCTCCATCAGCTTGGGTAAGTGGGGATTGATATTTTCCCAAATCTCCTCTGTGTGGTTCTAGATGTGAAGGTGGAAGTTCAATAGCAGCCATGATTCTCAGGAGGATCATGGAATCAGTTACAGTGGTGTTCATTTGCAGGGGCATCTAACAGATCATGCTCCCCCCTTCCTTCTCTCTGATTAGCTTGCCTTCCCAATAGAGGGCTGCGCTGGACACAGCTGTTCCAGGTCCACACACAGTTGTTTGACAATGGCTACACAGAGGTAGCAGCTTCTTGTAGGCATCTCCATGGCACCCCCTCTGCGCCTACTTCATTGTCTGGGTGTGCTTAGCTGCTGTATTTACCTTCAAGCTCTGACTTTTCCATTCTCGCCAGTGTTTTTGGCAAATAAACTGGTTAGCGACTCTCTGTCTAATCCCCACTCCTTCCAGACCTTCACTTTACCAGCTCTTCCCATGCTTCTGTAAGATCTAATGTCCATAATGAATCTCTTATTCCCTAAATACTCAGAGGGGCTCTGCTTCCTTGACTTATGCATTCCTATCATTTTAGAGCTGGGATCTCTAATTTCAACCTTCTCAAGTTGAAATATTTCCAACCTCATTGTGACATAAAGCCTATCCATTAAAATTATAATGATATTACTGTTATTATTATGAATAGCTAACACTTACCTAAAACTTATAAGGGGCCTAGCACTATTGTACATGATTTACTGCTAAATGCTCAGATGTTTCCTAGGCTCTTTAAGACTGCTTCTTTTATCTCTCAAAGAAGATCATGTTTTAGAACGTTAGAAGTACTCTTAATCCTGAGGTCATATTGGTATAAAAGGATCACAGGGAAATTTGGGGGTGGAGTTACATGTTACAGATAGCTAGACTAATTTGGAGCTTATTTTATTTATCAGAGGAGCAGCCCTTAGTTAACTATCATTATTGGTTCCCTCAGATGTTGAGAACCATCACTAAAAAGGATCATGTACATACATATTTTTGGTCCTAAAATTCTGTATATTGCAAAAATAGGACTCACTGGGAATTTGTCCTATGTCAGATACTTTGCAAAGCTATTTGCATATGTTATCTCATATAATCCTGTCAACAACTCCAAAAGACAGGAACTATCATCCTCTTCATATAAAGGAGAAAGCTGAGACTGAGAAAAGCAACTTGCCCAAAGTTACGTGGAGATGCTAATTGTCTTCCTGTATCCATTCTATCCTGCAACTAGACCCCTGAGTCTTAGCTGAAAAGATATTCACAATAATGATGACTACCTTTCTATCTAATTACTTTGTAACTAGGTACTGCCATTTGTCTATATTCTGACCGATGAGGTAAAAGTACAAGTGGTGGAAAATGGCCCTATAGGGAAAGACCATATTCTCTTCCTTGCCTTCTTTCCTGATTGCTGTGATGCAGGTGTAATGGCTAGATCTTCAGCAACAATCCTGGGTCATGAGGTAACATTGGGAATGGCAGTCAAGCACAGTGGAGCAATATGCCATAGGAATTTTGAGTCCTTGATACTGGAAGACCTGCCTATGAACTTTTATCTGAATAAAAAATAAATTTTCATCCTATTTAAGCCAATGACATTTGGGGTTTTCTATAACTTGCAACTGAACCTAATCTCATTAATGCAGCAATACAACCTTTTTATGTACACACACATGTGCATGTGTGCACGCATGCATGTGCACACGCGCACACACACACACACAAACACACACACAAATGAACAACCACACCACTAGTGTCACCATTCATTCTTACAATTTTCCCCCTTCTGGTAGATTCAAAATTAGAAATATTTATCTGTTGTTATAGATTTCCAACCTCAAGTCTAAGAACTTCTATTTATCAGGAGTCCTAAAGAATGCCAATTCTTTACCAACATGACCTCTCTCTCACCAGGGGACTAAGAGTGGAAAACTACTGCTAAACTGCAACTTTGATTTTGTTTTGTAATAGTACATTAGTGGAAAAAAATGTGTTACTCAAGATCATGAAAATTAAAATGACTTCAATCCTAAGTGACATTATAAAATTGGACTGGATTGTTTTTTACAAACTCTAAGAGCATAGCCCTAATTCAGCTGAAAACACATTTTGATCAACTGGGTGTTTTCTGCTCTCTCTTTACACCTATGAAAGCTAAATCAACTTGTCTTTGGCTTGTCAACAAGAATATGCAGATTATATCATGAAAGATGTTTTTTTCTTAAAGTTAAGAAAATCAAAGAAGAATGCTAAGAAAATAGAACTTCTAAATGCACATGTGTAAATATGAGGGCAACAAGGGTAATACATGACCTAATCAAGCACAGTTTTCCTAGTTCTTACCATTCTTGGGCCCAAATTTCTGAGATCACTGATTTTTGTTGTGAATCACAACTTCAGCTTAGAAGGCAGTGAGCCTTCCATTCATCAATTACATTGATTTCTGCTGGACGCTGTGACTTTAACAAGCCTTGCAAATTCTGCACATAATTTAAGTCCTATGCATTCAGAGCTGGATGAGGGGAGATCAATAAACTCTGTGTTAAGAATCGATTTGGGTATTATCCTGTGATGACCTTGTAGGTGGTAGAAAGAAACCACCAATGTTAGGGATTTTAATGTTCAGGGAGACAATTCCTCTGTAAATTAGTTCTCCCTGGACTTCTAGGTGCCAACATTTCACCATGGGAGCTTAATTTGGTCTTGAGATGAGTGTGTCTCTTGTTTGAATTTAAGCACCTTTGAAGTGAATAACATGTTAAGTACATCAATTCCATGTGAAGTGTATACATGGGGAGCAGACTGTGAAAGGATGAGGGGCGCTGGATGAGCACAGGGGTCTCAGCACTCCTGTGAACGGACAAGCTCAAGTGACGGGCTCAGACTCACCAGGAGCATTAGGAAGGCGTTTTGTACCTTTGGGCAGAGGTGAGGAACAAACAAAACCAACAGTGAGCTGGATGCAAGAAGGAGAGGTGATGGGGTCAGAGACTTGTTTCTCTCACTGGCTTGCGTATTGTTTTCAGGTCGCAATGCTGGCCCTTAAAATGCAATCAATTTACTTCTTTGTAATATTGTCAGTGCAATGTGAGAAAAAATGCTGTTGAATCAATCCAGTTTAAACTTAAAAAAATAACTACTTAATCCACTGAATATCTCATTTTATGGTGTCAAAATGGTTTTGCAAATATGTTTCCCTGAGTTTGCTAAACTGAGCTACTTTTTTGGCACCACTGGAGCTGAGCGAGAAAAGGAAGACATAGGTTGATTGCGTCCCTCTTTGGGTGGGCAGGAAGAGGATGAAGGACGAAGTCAGTGGTCATCTGAGTAAATCATCTCACAAAGAACCTTATACTGACTTATTCACCCCATTTACTACACAGCAATTCCCCATTTTCTGATTGTTGTAGGCCTGCTTCTTTTTTAGAAGGAACCAAGGTTTCCAAAAGCTCAGAATCCATTTCCATTTCATCAGGGACAAGTACAAAGATGTATTTTTACTTTGGCTTTGCAGGCCCACTTTCAAAAAGTTGAGTCTGTAACAGTGAAGAAAAATGTAATCCAATGAACATCGTCCCACTTCTAATTTAAGATACTAAGGTCTATTCAGAACTGAATAACATAGAGGAAACATCAAAA
>NW_017731496.1:2970526-2972018 GCF_001890085.2 Hipposideros armiger | reverse complement strand
GTGTTTCACAAGCCCTAGACTCAAACCCTAATTGAAGTGGTGTTCCAACCTTTGAATCCAGTTCAGGAGGTTTGGTGTCAGTGCTTAGGCATCCACATTGTAATTGTTCCTTAGTCAATTGCGGTGTCCCACCGGTAGAACCATAAATCTACTTTTGCTCCGAAATGAGCTGTATGTGTGCACCGGCCATCCATAAAACTAGAACAAGAGAAGAAAAATTTGGAACCACAATGTATATTTAATTGTTATGTAAAAACTAAGTGCAAAAATAAGAGCAGCTAATATTAATATAAAGCTTGATGCTCTCAGGTTCACTCAGATCTCTGTAACATAACAGAGAAAATTATCCTGAGGGAAAACCCCACAGCTTTGAGGGGAGCCAGTTAAGTGGATTAGTGAGATATACTATGTGGTTTTAATTAAAGTAATTTTTAGTTAAAAAATGGGGAAAAAGTCTATAAAAGATTCTTCCAAGCAACTGGGGATTGAACAGAATACTACACATATAAACACAAGTGATCTAGGGGAAATAGCAGAGCTGACTTCCGTCTTTATTAGCTGCAATGGAAGGAAGGTAGTGAAGAGGAATGATGTCAGCAGCTGACAGTAGTATGTTACCTATTATGTATTTGGGGAAAAATAATAAAGAATCTTCTTCCATGTCTTTATTGTAAAGAAAATATTTTTTTAAATGATTTGAAGAAGTAATTGCTTTTGTAAAGACATGTCTGCTGTGGAAAGAATATTTTGAAGATGAATGTTTGGAGCAAGCTCCTATATTACATGATTTTGATGCAGAAAGCAATTAATAAGATGCAGAAAGCAATTAATATGAAAGAAATCACCTGGATATAAAATTTTTTGACTTATGTAAAATTTTTGCAAATAAAGTTTAGTAGATTTTGAATTCATTTATTAAAATTGTACAAAATTTAATTATTTTTATGAATAACAAATTGACCTTGAGGACCATATAAATTTAATAAAATTACCAAACAAGCCTTCTATATAATTTGTGACTGAGCTTAAAAACAGGGGTATCCTGAGTTAGTAAAAACAACCAATAATGTATTTGTTTTATTTAGGTTTGCATTCATTTGTGGAAATTTCCTCAGCTACAATAACAGTAGTAATAAGTGTCACAAAGAGTTACATAGGGAAAAAGAAGAAGAAAAAAAGAAGAGTTACATAGAAATAATAAAAAAAGACCTACATTTAATTATATTTCTTCTCTCCCCCAAAATACCGTTTATCAGTCTGTGTGGATTCAGTTTTGTTTTGTTTTGTTTTGTTTTGTTTTGTTTTGTTTTGTTTTGATTTGTTTTGATTAGTTTTGGGGGGAGAGGGGAAGTGGTGACTGCAAATAACTAAAATTAGAATTTAATTTTTTGTTTGTTTTAAATTCATTTTGTTTCTTTTTTTATGATTATAGTTTCAGGTGTACAAAACAATGCAATAGTTATCCTTTTCACCCCTCACAAAGTAACAACCT
>NW_017731496.1:2963672-2964822 GCF_001890085.2 Hipposideros armiger | reverse complement strand
ATAACACTAAATGGCTTCCCTTGTACACCTATCTTGGAATAATAGAAGTTGACCTAATGTTAACCATAAGAGGAGGAATAAAGCATAGTTATTTAAAGTACAAAATGAATGAACAAAGAAAACAGAAATAGACTCATATATGGAAAACAAAGTGATGTTTCCCAGAGGGGAGAGAGTTTGGGGCAGTGGTTGAAAAAGGTGAAGGGATTCAGATAGAAGTACAAATTGGTAGTTATTCAAAATAGTCACGTGAATATAAAGTACAGCCTAGAAAATATAGTTAATAATGTATAGTGCAGCAACTGTGTATAGTGCCAGGTGGGCACTAGACTAATCGTGGGGATAATTGCATAAATTATACAAATGTCTAACCATTATGCCATACACCTGAAACTAATATAAAATAATATTGAATGTCAGCTGTAACCAAAGAAATAAATAATTTTAAAAGAAGTTGACCTAATGTCAACCACAAAAGGAAGAATAAAGCGTAATTACTTAAAGTATGCCTTTTTCTGTAAAGTGTTAGATAGTACATATTTTCAGCTTTGTGGGTCATAGGAGCTTTGCTTCAACTCAGCTCTAACACCACAGTGTAAAAGCAGCTGTAGGCAATACATGAACAAATAAATGGGCAAGGCTGTGTTCCAAAAAACTTTATTTACAAAGAGAGACCATGGGCCAAATTTGTTGTATGGGGCATACTTTGCTAACCCTGGTCTAAAGATTACTTGAGGCCCATAGCAGGCATTCAATTTATGAGTTTTACAGATTGTTTTATTCCCTTGTTAAAATTAGCAACTGCCTACTCCAAAATTAACTCATTCATATTTCAACTAGTGCCTTGTATATCTACTCTTCTAACACTTCTTAAATAATTTTTAAAAGACAAGTTTGCAGCTTCTTCTTCACTACTTAATCTTGAACTAGCTTGCTACCTAGAGTATTTTGCTTTCACCTAGAAAGCATTGTGCTGAGTGGAGTAAAAAAGTGATGATGATTTTCTTATTAGAGTTCAAGCTCAAACTCAAACTCATAAAAAAAAAAAAGATAGACAGAAATAAAAGATGCAGACATAGGAGAGGGCCTGGCTCATGAGAGATACCTGACAAGAATTAATAAATTTTTTAAAGGTGCTAAAGAAACAATG
>NW_017731496.1:2958081-2958942 GCF_001890085.2 Hipposideros armiger | reverse complement strand
GGCTAAGCTGTAAATGAATTTTCAACTTATGGTTATTTTCAACTTGCAATGGGTTTGTCAGGAGGTAAACCCATCATAAGTCAAGAAATATCTGCATATAGATTATTCAAGTGTGAAACAGCATAATAGTCTTATCATTAAATATTATGAAATTATCATAGAAGTTAAACACTGTTGAAATTTAAAGTCTAAATGCCTAAGTAGATGAACACATGTAAACGAGAAAACAACTCATCCTGACAGAGGGGAATGGTAATTGGGGCCAGCTGAAACATTATTTTTCCATTCGAATAACTTGTTATTGCATAACATCAAATATGTACTCCTGGCTTTCCTGTAGCTTTTGAGTAAGACTTCTCTTACTTGAAGGGAATTTTGTCATCATAGGTAGAAATGAGCAGTAGAGCTGTGCAACTCTTCCTCCATATGTGTGCAACTTTTCAACATACCCATTATAAACATCAGCTTTGTTGGGTAGAAAGCAAGTAATTACTGACTTGATGCATCAAAAACTTGTTGACCTTGTGTATTTTGAAGGTGCTAAATAGAGGTAGGCAAGAGTAGAAGAGAGAACAAGAGACTGGAACCAGAACTGCCTAAGTGGATTCTGAGCTTCAGTTTTTTCTCATCTGTTAGATCAAAGGGTTCTATAAGGGGAGCTGTAGCTTCTCATCCAAGTCTCTCGATTTTGTATTCCAACTCAATATCAAAACATTATCCACTACATTTGGGGCAGCAGAGACTGGAGAGAAAAGACAAGAGTAAGGAAACAGCTGTTTTATTAGATTAAGGCCACAGCTTTAGGTCCTTTCAGCAATTTCTCTTTGCAACTAGTAGATTTTCCTAAAGAAGGTCTGTTAG
>NW_017731496.1:2954611-2955792 GCF_001890085.2 Hipposideros armiger | reverse complement strand
CTCCAACCTCTAACCACTAGACTCGGGCTAGCATGAGTCATCAGGTGAAACTGCAAAGCAAGGCAGGAACTTGTTTAAGTCCTGAGGCAGTTTGTTTCCTGAGAACTGAGAGCTCTCCAATTTAATTCTCTTTCTTTTATTTTCATTTATTTTGCTGACCCAAAGTGCAGTGAATTAGATTATGGATTACTCATAAACGTAGTTCATGACAAAGTCATCGCCATTATATTTAAAGAGAAGTCTGCTTCTAGTTAGTTCTTGAATTAATAATTTTTATTAATGTAATAAACCTGATGGACTCGCCACCCCAAACGAAAGCAAGGCCCTTGACGAGAACCTCCATGCAGCCCTGCAGCCCACCCCATCTCCTTACCTGCCCCCACCCAGAATGACCCGGCTCATGCAAATGTGAACCAGATTTGAGGTACTCTCGTCATAATCAATAACTTTGCTGGGTGTTTGTTATATTGAACCAACAATTATTTTTCTAACTGTCACCACTGACGAATCCCATTATTTTCATACAATTAGTTTAACCAAGTTTTAGATTTCAACTTGGAAAAGCAGTGGGACAGTTGGTTAAGGGTTCAAATTCTGGAGTCAGACTCACCGTGGTTTGATGTCAAGAGCCACCATTTATTACCAAGTTACTTTTATCCTGGGCAAGTTATATAACCTCTCTAAGCTTCAATTTTCTCATAATAAAGGACAACAGCTAGTATTGTGAGAATGTGATGCTATAATCATGAAAACTACTTAACACAATGCCTAGCATAGAGAAAATGCTCAATATGTACAAGCTATTATTATTTTTATCTATTCTCTGAGCAGTATTTTTTTAAGTATTATGCTTAAAAATGTACTGTTATAACATGTCATAAAACAAATTTTATGTTATTGTGGGCTTTTAATTCCAAGGAGATGATTACTATTGCTACATATAATAGTAATGATATACTACATTTAATAAAATGACATGACTTTTAAAACAGCTTTACCTCATCTGGTACATAAAAGAGTTCTATGAGATATTTTGAGGAGGCAACATTATTTTAAATTTATACAATTGAGATTCAGTGTAACTAACTAACTGGTAAAAATGCATGACATTCATATGCCTAAAATAATCTGACATTCAATTGGTTATGTTTGCTTAAATCTCTCCTTTCTGCTCTGAGAAT
>NW_017731496.1:2949731-2951911 GCF_001890085.2 Hipposideros armiger | reverse complement strand
GTGAATGACTTAGATAGAAAGAAATGCACCAGAAATCCCAAGGCTATCCAAATCAGAACAGATGTAGGGACTTTTCCAAGTCTAGATGAGTGTAAATTTTTAAAATGAAGCCAAAAACTGACTCCTTTCTGAGGAAAAGTGGATGTGTCAGGCAGAATTATGTTCCAAAACAAGAATATCTAACTAACATAATGACAGTCTTTAAAAATTAAACATTGGTTTTTCTCTCATTTAAAAGACAAGTTGAAGATCACAAACTCATCAGGGACCCAGATTCCGTCCATCTTGCAACTCCATTATCCTCAGCATGTGGCTTTCTCTTCATAGTCTAATATGGCTGCTAGAACTCCAGCCATCATATCTTCATTTTAGCTGGTAGGAAGGAGGGAATAAGAAGAATGGACCACCTCCTTTCCAGAATATTTCCCTAAAGTCATACACAACATTTTTGTTTATGTTGTACAAAGCCTTAAGAAGCTTCAAAAAGCCAGAACCTTAGTACAAAGCTATCACAAGCTTCAAAAGGCCAGAAGTTAAATATTTAATCCAAGCAGCCATAATTGCAGCTACAAATGAGAAGTTCTGGTGAAAACAAAGGGAGAGAACATAGATACTTGGTCTTAACTAGGAGCTACTGCCATGGAGAGCATAAGCCATCTTCTGGGACTTGCTGTCCACAGATAAGTCTTCCCCTTATCCCATTTAGGAATCTCAAAAGGAGAGCTGAGTTTACAGCCGGCAGCATGCTCTTTGGGGTAGGTAAAGCTGCTATGACTCATTCTGCATCCAGGTATTGTCTTCAGTGCTGCTATTATGAATCTTGGCTTGACTTGATGAGACAACATGAGGATACTGATTCTTCCAAATCTTTTTCTAAAACCTTAATTTGTCTGAGGTCATTGTATTATCACTGCTCCTGGAATAGGGAACTGAAGCACAAGCATTTAGTAGACACAAAACAGATTCCCTCCTGCTTATCTTTCTGTCTCTGTATTCCTCTCCTTGATGAGTAAGCAGGCTCAGGGTTTCAGGGATCACCTAATAAGGCATCAGCAAACTATTGTCCCTAGCCAAATTTGGCCCACTGTTTGTTTTTTATAAATAAAGTTTTATTAGAACACAGACAAATCCATTCATTTACATATTGTTATGGCTGCTTTAATGCTACAGTGGCAAAACTGAGTAGCTGTGACAGCGATCATTTGGTCCACAAAACCTAAAATACTTACTATGTGGCCCTTTACAGAAAAAGTTTACCGACCCCTGATCTAGAATCCTGGAGCTAGAAACATTTTAGAGATGACCCAGTGCATGGGTTCCAATCTTTGACCCTTCAGAAAATACAGGACTTCCTTTTCTCTCCAATGCCTTTTACCTTTAAAGGTTATATCTACCAAATTATATTTATTAATTAAGTAAGGTAATGTACATAACGACTTTCAATTAGAATAGCTCTCAGCACAAGACAACTTGTAGGGTCACATTAAGCTGCTATGATTGCCTTAAAAAGTAATGAAACAGTTTTATTCAGACCATGCACAGTAATTGAGGAGGGTATAATTGATTTCAATTAACCTTCATTTAAAATGCAATTAAGTGTTTACATCCCCCTGACTTCCTAAGGGCCCAGAGGAGTTTTGGGAACCCCCCAGATTGAGAATCAGAATAGATGAGGAAACCAGCCTAGGGAAGTTCTTGCTCAATGGCACCAAGTAAGGTTTAACAGTAAATAAGACCCAGGTATTTGAACTCACCTTTCCATTTATTGTTTTGCCAACTGCGCAAATGAATGAGAAACCAGGAAATAACAAGTGAGCCTCCTACTACTTCACTCAATTTACACCAGCAAACAACACGAATTCCTCAGAGGGCTGGGGCCTTCATCGACAGAGCAGGTTGGATCTGAACCTTGGAAACCAATAAATCTTCCCTTGGGAGGTAATTAAAAAAAAAAACCAAAAACAATAGACAGGAAAAATATGTAATATTTCCAAATGTTAATGAATCTTCAATTTGTTTCAACACCTAACTTTCTAAGGCACAACAAAGTTACTGCTCCCTTAATCATTATCAGAGAGTAAAATAATTATAGAGTTTTCTGCATTCTCCAAAGGAATTCAGGCAATTCTCTGAGATTGTGTCTTCTCCTTGTCAACATCATATTTTCTTTCTGACGTTAC
>NW_017731496.1:2945877-2947686 GCF_001890085.2 Hipposideros armiger | reverse complement strand
TCAAGGAATATTTGCCACAATAAATAATGCTGTACCAGCAATGTGGGTTTTTTATGAACTTAAACACAATTCAAAAACAAAATATGCAAGCTACATTTGTTATCATCATTAAAAGGAATCAAACAGTTTTTTTCAAGTTTTATAACTGTTTATGAAATTTAAAAACAAAATACCACTGAACTATTTTTTATGAAATGTATTCTACAATACCCTGAACTGGCTTCTAAAAAAAAAACAAACAAAAAGAAAACAGCCACAGAATAATTATTAGATGAAAAAATTTAATTATATTGGTGTATTTTCTTCATCTTACCTTGTTTCACATACTTTTAAAAACAGTAAACATGTTTTTTATTATTTTTTGTGACACTATGTTTTAAAATTCTATTCAAAATGAAAATAACTCCTGGTATTAGAGAATTGAGGAAATAAGAATTCAAAGACAAAAGTTTTCCATTTTGTTCAAAGTTGCCCTTTAGCCATTATCCTAAAATCATTTCACGTGTTATTTAAAGAAAATAGAAAAAAGACTAAAAAGCATTATTGTGCCTGAGACATTTTTGCCTATAATTTGTCAATGTCCCATGGAAACATTGCTTTGTATAGACTTTATTTCAACAAAAGCCACCTTTTTTGGATGTTTTTAGATTTTTGTGCTTTGATGTTTATGCAAGTAGATATATTTCCATTTCTTTCTATTGCCCTGGTGAAATGGAAAATAAAATATTGTCCCTACCTAGCCCTACAGCTTTGAAGCATCATTCATATTAAAATCCTATTCAGTTACTTGAAGTGACAATAAACTCCCTCCCCTTTCCCCTGCCCCCACCCCGTTGTATTTCCTGTTTTCCTACATTTTGGGTTTTTTTTAAAGGAAACCCATGGTATAACTTTAATTCAACTAATCAAAAATGTTGCATTATCAAAATGTCCCACTTAGAATAAACATTCCAAAAACCTCTGTTTTTCGCAAAAGCTTTGAGCCTTTGAGGTAATCACTGTGGCATGTACTCAGTTCAAAGGAGAAATAGCCATTAAACTTGATTCTCACAGAATGTCTGAGTCATACATGAAAAGAGAGTCTACAAACTAGAATGAGCAAACTCTATGCATACACATTTCCCCTATTTTATTTTGTTTTAACAGCTCTAGATTTTTTCTTTTTTTTTTAATTTCAGGTGTACAAAACAACAATGATTAGACACTTATACCCCTCACAAAGTGATAGCCCCCCTCCCAGTCTACCCACCCCTCTGACATCGTATGTAGCTGTTACAACACTATTGACTAGATTCCCCATGCTATACCTTACATCCCGTGAAAATATATATTCAATATATATATATATATATATATATATATATATATATATATATATATATATATATATGTATTTATAGTTAACATTCAGTATTATTCTACATCAGTTTCAGGTGTACAGCACAGTGGTCAGGCATATACACAATCTATGAAGTGGTCCCCCCATAAGTCCAGTACCCATCTGGCACCCTACATAATCTTCACAACATTATTAATTATATTCCCCATACTGTATTTCACATCCCCATAACTATTTTGTGACTACCAGTTAGTACTTTCTAATCCCTTCACCTTCTCCCCTATCCCTCAACCCCCTCCCATCTAGGAGCCATCAGCTTTTTCTCTGTATCTCTGAGTCAATTTTGTTTTGTTTGCTTATTTATTCTGTTCTTTAGATTCCACATATAGGTGAGATCATATGGTAATTGTCTTTCTCGGTCTGACTTATCTCACTTAGCATAATATTCTCTAGGTCCATCCATGTCGTTG
>NW_017731496.1:2941443-2943099 GCF_001890085.2 Hipposideros armiger | reverse complement strand
TTGTCTTTACCCCAATGTAAATTCTTGCTTTCATTGTCATAGGTTAAATGACCATATAGGCATGGATTTTGTTCTGGGCTCTCCATTCTGTTCCATTGACCTATGGAACAGATCTGTGTCTGTTTTTATGCCAATAGTATGTTGTTTTGATTACTATAGCCTTGTAGTATGATTTGATGTCAGGTAGCATGATACCTCCCGTTTTATTCTTATTTCTCAAGATTGCTGTGGCTATTCAGGGTCTTTTATGGTTCCATATAAATTTTAGGATTATGTGTTCTAGTTCTGTGAAAAATGTCATTGGCAATTGATAGGGATTGTGTTGAATCTGTATATTGCCTGAGGTATTATGGACATTTTAACTATATTCATTCTTCCTATCCATGGGCATGGCATATGTTTCCATTTATTTGCATCTTCTTTAATTTTTCTCTTCAATGTCTTATAATTTCCTGAGTACACATCTTTTACTTCCTTGGTTAAATTTATTCCTAAGTATTTTATTGTTTTTGAAGCAATTGTAAATGGGTTCCCTTTGCTCTTTGTCTAGCTAATCCCTAAATAGCTTTTGGAGCTCCGATTACATATTGTCTGCATTCTTCTTTCCAGACTGTAGTGTAAAAGTATATGCTGTTATTTTGTCTCGTATTTAACAGCTTTATTGATATATAATTCACATATCTTACAATTCACCTATTTAGGTATACAATTACATGGATTTTAAGATATTCACAGATTTGNGCACCAAGTAAGGTTTAACAGTAAATAAGACCCAGGTATTTGGACTCACCATGCTTTGGACTCAAAGATGCTATGTAAACCTTCTTAAAGATGACAAAGTCTCTGCCCTCAAGGAATTTGTAATCTGTGTGTGAGTGAGCAGATATTATTGTCTCCCTTTGATAGATGAGGTAAGAAAGTTAAATGATTTGCCACGGCCACACAAGAGGACGAGGCAAACTTTAAGCTAGAACTTATTGCTCATGGCTGCCATTCACATATTCTCTTCACCAAATTCAGTGAGGCTTGCCTAATAACATTTTTTTGTAACTTCCCTCTTCCCACTATCACATGTAATGTAAAATAAAAATATTTAACTCTAACACAAAATTTTCACATATTCTGAAATAAAAACTACTTCAAAACATTACACCAAATCTGAGCTCAGGCTAGAATAGACCTGAAACAAAAAATAGTGATGTGAAAAAAAAAACAAACAAACACACCACATGATCATAACTAAATTCTGTAACTGATATATATATGTGTTCTTAGGGTTAAAAGAGAAGAATGTTTTTCAGCCCAGCCCCACCATCTCACACCTATTTATCCTAAACCATTCCTGGGAAAAAATAATTTAAACCCTGACTGATCCTAGTTAAGAATTGGGAAATTCTTCTAATTTGAAACTTTTCATTTACCTCTTCTAGTTTTGATAGTTTTCTAAGTTATTTTTTGAGCCCAGTGCTTCAGGAGATTTTAATTGTCTGAATCTCAAGAGCTTATGCAAACACCTTATATCTGTTATCTAAAGCAAACCTTTTTAAGTAAAAGATAATTTAGTTTGGAGAGAAGAGGAACTATAACTTTAAACCTACAGGTTATCTCAAAATTTAAAAATATTGAAATCATTATCTAAACACTTTATATACTGTC
>NW_017731496.1:2938548-2939855 GCF_001890085.2 Hipposideros armiger | reverse complement strand
TGAGCATGGAACTGGCTAAAGTCACCGGTTGGGAGAGAGACAGCTTATTCCCTCTGTGCCTCCTCCAGTTGCTTCACTGTCCGATCCTGCTTCTGCTCCACTCGCACCTGATAGAATTGATATGTGGGGAGTTTTAGGTGGAGGAGCTTGTTCTCAAAGCTGAGGCAGGACCGGCCAGGCTCCTTGCACTTGCAGCCCTTGCCATGGGACAGCATCATCTTTTGGTCCAGGAAGCAGCAATAAAGGAGCCACTCTTCCTCAGACAGGCATGGGCCCAGGTGCTTTTTTAAGTTGATCCATAGAGGCCAGAGCCATGACTGAGAAAGGGGATCTTCAATGCCTTTAACTTGTTAATGAGGTGCCTGTGAGCTGCACGCGGCTGGGAGCAACTAGGGGCAGGTACACTTTGTGAAACCATTCTCTGCCCTGGAGCAGCCAATGCAGCTCGTGCTGGACGATGCCAGAGATGCTGTGCAGGTAGCCAGAGGAGCTCATGGCAGAGACCACCTCCTTGTTGTGAGAATACAGAGTGCCAAAGTGGAAGCCAGAGATGCCAAAATTCTTGCTGGTGCCCCAGATCATAGCGGTCCTGTTGAGGTCAGGCAGCAGAACACTGAAATGTGAGGACTCATGAAATACAGCATGCAAGTCTCATCTATAGTCACATGGAGTTGGACCTCTTGGAAAATTCCAGGTGTTCCTTCAGTGAGTCTCAGGCATAGATGTCACCCAGAGGGTTCTGAGAGTTAATCATCATGCGGTCACTGACCTTTTCCCCCTTAGGCCTACCCTCAACAGGGCTTGCTCCAACTCATCCCCAGTGATCTAGAAAGGATGGGTGCTCACATCAGTGATCTCCCTGCCCAGGTAAACAAGAATCAGCTCAACTTTCACAAACAGGTGGGAAATAAAGCCAAAGCCACTATAGAAGGGGGCAGGGGTCAGAAAGGCCAAACCTGGGCCAGCACAGAGAAGACGGATCAGCAGCCATTTACATGCACCAAGCTTTCTGGATCAAGATGGACAGGTGCCTCTCAGGACTAGGTCAGGACCAGGTCACGTCTTCCCGCAGGAATGGTTGCCCTCTCTAGTTGGGATCATGCAGCAGGACCTCCTCAGTGACACTCATGTTACCCCGACTTAATCTTTCAGGCATCAGAGCGATGCAGAGCTTATTCTCACTGGTACCAAGGTTAAGAAAGCCCAGAGTGTCCCTGTCCTCATGGTATTTGCCTCCTTGGTAGGTCTCGTACTGCTTGACACTGGAGTGATATAAGGCAGAGATGTCACTCCCATGGTTGGACAGG
>NW_017731496.1:2919491-2938013 GCF_001890085.2 Hipposideros armiger | reverse complement strand
GCTTACCCATCTTTTTGACCCTCGCCATCGTAGTGAATGTGAAGTGGTATCTCATTGCACTGTTGATTGGCATTTCCCTACTTAATGATATTGAGCATATTTTCATATGTTCATTGGTTTTTCTATATCTTCTTAGGATGAATGCCTATTCAAATTCTTTGACAACTTCTCAACTGGGCTGTTTGTCCTTATATTAGGTTCTCAGTGGTCTTTATATATTCTAGATACAAGTCTCTTGTCAAACATATGATTTGCAAATATCTTCTTCCATTTTGTGGGTTATCTTCACACTTTTTGATGATATTATTTGTAGAACAGAAATTTTTAATTTTCACGAAGTCCAATTTATCCATTTTTTCCTTTTACCTCTTATTCTTTTGGCGTGGTATCAAAGAAACCATTGCTTAAGTCAAGGTCACTAAGATTTACTCCTATGTTTTCTTCTAAGGGTTTTCTTTCTAGTTGTAGCTCTTACATTTAGGTCTATGATCCAGTTTTAGTTCACTTTTGTGTATGGTATGGTGTGAGGTAAAGGTCCAATTTCACTCTTTTGCATGTGGATGTTCCATTGTCCCAGTACCATTTATTTAAAAAACGATTCTCTATCCCATTGAATTGCCTTAGTACCTTTATTGAAAATAAATTTGCTAGTAATGTAAGAGTTTATTTCTGGACTCTCAATTCTATTCTATTGATCTATATGTCTATCCTTATGTCAATACCATACTGTCTTGATTACAGTAGTTTTGTAATAAGTTTTAAAACCAGAAAGTATTAGTCATTCAACTTTTTATTTTTCAAGATTGCTTTGCCATTCTCAGTCCATTTCCCTTACTTTAAGCAGTTGAGAACACATCCTCCCAGCGTGATTCCAGACTGAAATATATTTCTTAGTCCTTCCTCTAATGCCAGACCATTCATCCCTTTGTTTGGAAACATGTTGCATGCCTACCCAAATTATCACAGACGGTAATCAATAGTGAGCACACAGAGCAGCTGGAAGTCAAGGACAGGATGGAAAATGGGCTGTAAAGAGAAAATGACTGATTTGGGTCACCAGAAAGTTTTTGAATAGGATATTATGGGAACAAAGTGACTTTCACAGTGAAAAATTCAATCATAAATCTTAGAATAAATTCCTAAAACAGTTCCCTTGTGTTTTTCTTTTCCTCAAGTGTACTGAGTAGAGTGTGTTGACTAACTTAGTTCATTTTCTCAGACTCCTTCAAAATGAAATAAAACTATGCTGTTTGTTATGTTCTTATTGCAGATCCTGCCTTTTGGCCTTTTGTAGCTAGTGTTCATGGGATTTTTCTTACTCATTAAAGATTAAGCACTTCATGCTTTCATTATACTCAAAGGAAAAAAAAATCATTTGGAAATGCACCTTTATTGACAGAGTTACAACAAAGGTGTCCATCTATGAGAGTGTTGAGTTCATATGTTCATGTGTCAACTCTAAATTGTCACATCATTCCCTGTCAGGTGGCGAGAGAAAGTTATTGTTCTGATTTTATAGAAACAGGAACTGAAGTTCTGAGACATAAATTGACTTACTTAGATACTTGAGCATGGCAGGGACAGAGCCTGTATCAAAGTGCAACTTATCAGCCTCCTTGGGATGCTGTTAGAGGTTGAATTGTGTCCTCCAAAAAGAAATGTTGAAGCCCTAACCCCTGGTAACTGTGAATGAGACCTTATCTAGAAATAGCGCCTTTGTAGATGTAGTCAAGTTAAGTTGAGATCATTAGAGTGGACCCAATCAAATATGACTGGTGTCGTTATGAGAAGAGGAACACCACATGACAACAGAGGCAAAGACTGGAGTGGAGCAGCTGCAAGCCAAAGAATGCCAAGGGTCGATGTCAATTGTCAGAAGCTAGAAAGAGGCAAGGAAAGATTCTCCTCTTAGGTTTCAGAGGGAGTATGGCCCCGCCAACACCTTGAATTTGGACTTGTAGTCTCTGGGACTGTGAGACAATACATTTCTGTTGTTTGATATCACCTAGTTTGTGGTACTTTAGTGCAGACACTATGCATTCCTTAACACAACACATTACAACAGGAAATTAGTCTTCTCAGAGCACCAAACGGTGCTTCGCAAATGAAGAACCATTCCCTGCTATTCTCAATCCATTCCTCTGCACTAGGACAAATTTAATCTTAGACAATGACCACAGTATAAAATATTCTTATTCTTCCCCTGCTTGAATATGGTCCATGAGGAAAACCTTTTTAAGTTGCAATTCAGAGAACTCCCCCTTTTGCACAACTTTGGTTGTTCACAGGCTCTTCCTCATAAGCTAATTTGCCTTCCCCTCACAACCATCCATTAATACCAGTTCTGCTTTTGAGTGCACTTGGGATGAGTCTAATTCCTTTTACATATGAGAGGCTTTTAAACACTTCAGATCAGATAGATGACCCCACATCCACTTTCCTTCTAAGAATTTCAACGACTACTCATAGATCATGCTCCTCAAACCACTCACCATCCCTATTGAACAGACATCATTGAATTAGTGTCCCTGTAAGTGCAGCATCCAGAACTGAATGCCAAATTCCCAGAGTCAACTCCTTTGAACAGACAAAAGCAGAGCCAGCTCTTCTGCTAGCACAGACACTTCTCCTGAAACTGAAAAAAATATTGCTATTATAGCCCAAAATGCCTTTTGAGGACGTAAATGTTGACAAATGGAAGAACCCTTTATTCTGATTAGCACCTTGATAGATTTGGAATGGGGCAAATTTTGGAGTCCATCAATTTTTTTCCATGAGAAGATAGAGAGTTCTCAAGCAGTGTAGGGGTGCGGGATGGCAGTACAACTATATAAATATCTATTCCACAGAATGAGAGCCCAAAATATTTCATCAGGTTAGATGGACCAAATAAAATGACATCAAATTGAATGTGGGTAAATAAGAAATCCAGAACTTAGAATTTTAAAATATATACTTGCTATGGGCTGTATTGTGTCCCTCCAAATTCATATGTTGAAGCCCTACCTCCCAGTGTGATTGTGTTTGGAGGCAGGACTTTTAGGAGGTAATTAACATTAAATGAGGTTATAAGGATGGAACCCTAATAGGACAGAATTGGTGACTTTATACAAAGAGAAAATGAATACTCCCTCTCTTATCTTTGGCTCTCTCTGGGTGTCCCTCTTCCCACGTGTATGTACTAAGGAAAGGCCATGTGATGATATAGCAAGAACGTGGCCATCTGTAAAGTTGAGAGTTCTCACCAGGAATCGAATCAGCCAGTACTTTGATCTTAGACTTTTTGGTTTCCAGAACTATGAGAAATAAATTCCCATAAAAACCCACCCAGATTATGGTATTTGTTTATGGGCCTGATCTGACTAAGACAATACAAATACATGATGAAGAGATAAGAGAAATAGCAAAGTGTGACAAAGACTTAAGAGTTTTTCACTAGAAACTGTATATGAATTGCAAATGTGTTGAAGCTATTCCAAAAGCAATCTGGCCAAAGGCTGTCTTAATACAAGTATAACCCAAATGTTAGCTGGGACCTCTCCCTTCTTAGATTTAGGCTGAGTTTACACTCAGCCTAAATGTCCATTTCTAAGCTGCTTACATCTGAATGCTTCCCTAGATTTTTGTGCATGAACTCATGTTCTCACATTCTCATATAGCTCATGAGCTCATGAGCTCATGTTCTCACGAACCCCTCGGCCTCCTAGCTCTTTCCTGCATTCACATTAAGTCTGCTTTGCCTTAAGAAAACCAACCATCTCCAGTCTTTTAGTGCCACATGTCAAAGATCAAAGCTGGACCAGTTTCCTGAGTGTTCCACCAGTGCAGACGTCCGGGGTCCAGCACTCAGGAGGGCCTGAGTTTAATACCCTCTTGTAACTACCTTGAAATTCTTAATCACTCTGGTTTTGAGTTTGTCCTTCTTTAAGTGAAGTCTGATAGGACTTGGAGACTTCACTGTCAAAAGAGCTCTTCAGAAGCTCCAGGGATAACTGAGCTTCTATAACTACAGTGATGTCCAAGTTGATAAATTACTCCCATTCCTTTCCCTCTTTCCAGGTGACAGTTCCTCAGTCCCCATTCCCGTTACCTAGGATCACTTCCTAAACAAATTACCTGCACACAAGCTCCTGCTTCAAGCTTTTTTTTCTAGAGAAGGGGAAACCAAGGCTAGGACAGTAGTGACACTAGACACTAGAGCCTGGTAGTGTCCGTAGAATACAGACCCTTAGTAATAATAAAGTGAGGCCACCTGTGTGACATCCTGAGCTATTGTCCACCTACTGTTTCAAATAGTTAATATGAATCATATATTTATTGATACATACTCAACAATATTACATGATATACTCTATTTATGCCATGATAAAATATACATATGGATAACTGATGATCTTATGAGCTTATCAAATGGATGTCTAAGCCTGAATAACTAGAAATTATAACCTTGATATTTATGACCAATTATCATGGGAGACTAAGAAAAAGGAAAAGAAAAATTATATTTTTAAGAAAAAACAAATTTAAGAAATCTATAAATAATACACAAAAGAAATGGAATGAAAGGAAATATGCTTGGAGTGAAAGAAGTTTGTTAGAAGGAAAGAGTCCATAAGTTAAAACACTTATTCAATTATAGAATTAATAGGAGGTAGATAACTTGTGGCAATGGAATGGCTGAGGTTCAAATAGATTCCTTTTAAACATTAAATAGCACAAAGGTTACTTCCCCTATTTATACCAGCAAAGCAAGTCCAGAGTAAATAAACTAATTTGTTTTTTCCTAGATCATTTGGTTAAAACAGATACATAGGGCTTTATAATAGTACAGGATACGTGTAAAACTACAAAACAGAAATGATTTCATATTTGTGCAAGCTTTCCTGGAACTGGGCAAATCTGCTTAGGTTGTTTTTATCAGATTAGACCTGAGTTCGTCTAATGGATAGGAAACTTTCAGAAATATAGTGCAATAAAAATGATTTTTAAAAGTAAATTTTCCATGAATCCAAAAGAGCATTTTACACTTTTTTTAGTTATTCATTGTTGAATAACAAATCACCACAAAACAGTGGCTTCGAACAATAGCAATTGTTTATTGAGCATTCATAGCTTCAGTTTTGACAGAGATCCGTGACAGGCTCACCTCTGCTCCACGTAGCATCAGCTCACCTGAGACTACAGAATCCCCTCCAAGACGATTCACTCATGTGGCCAGCAAGCTGGTGCTGCTGTTGGCTGGGAGTTGAGTTGTGAGTATCTGATGCCTGGAGCTTTGCATTCTATCCATGTGGACCTCTGCAAGCTGCTTGGCCTTCCTAGCAGTATGGTGACTGGATTGAGTGAGAGTCCCAAGAGAACAACGCCAAAAAATATCACCTTTTGTGATTTAGCATAACAAGTCACAAGGTATCAGTATCTCTGACAACCAGATTCAGGTGGCAAGAAGATAGATCCTCTTCCTTGATGGGAGCAGTGTCAATGTTAAGTGGTAGGATGAGCATGTGGAATAGAACGTATCATTGCCATTATCACTATCATGAGAGTAAGGAAAAAGGACAGCAAGGCTTTCCGGAGAGCTGGTTTCATGTGGAAATCCTTTTGACAATGATATTTGGTACATTATTCTTCTAAAAATAGTAGGCCTGAATATAGCAACAAAATACAACAAACTACAGTCTCTGAATTCATGGGCTCTGCAAAAATCAGAAAAAATTAACTTGAGCAGTACGTGAAAGTAGCATTACCACTTACTAGTATGAACTTGGCCAAGCTTTTGAACATCTATAAGCCCTAACTTCCTTACCTCTAAATTGAAATGAATTATATTATGACAGTTGGGAGAATAGAATAAAATATTTCATGTAAAGCACAAAACCAGCAAATGAATTTAAATAACATTATTTACTTTCTTCCTTGAGTATTGCATTTCATTAGCTATACCCACCAAACATTGAGATCCACAATGTGATAAATTAAGTAACAAATATGAAAGGAGATAAGTTCTAGAATTATATTTCATGAAGAAAATTCTAGATACGAGGTTGTGGAGTGATGTATTATAAATATCTTTTCTTACCTATTAACCAAATATTTTACTTTTTTAAAAACTCATTTATTGAGTCAAAAGCTATGTGGGTATACGTTAGTCATGGCTTAACTATTCAGAGGCGAAATGTTGCCTGTCCATGAAAAACAGAATTAAGAAAGCCTTGGGGAACAATAAAATTAAAAATAAAAATAGAAAACACCCTGATCTGCTTCCAGTAAAAGCAGAAAGTGGGTTGTATTGAAGGAAATAACCAAATGATTAGCACAGAACATACTTAATTTACATGTATCAAATTAGAACACACTAAATTAGAGTGATCAGGATCAAAATATATTTCTTTATCAAACATTACAAGCAGTAAAAATATTCAAAATATTTGTGTATGTTTTTACTATTTAATCATAATTAATTGAGTAAGTACAAATAATATTAAATGCAGAAAAGTTAAAAAAGGAGCAAGAGGAATGATTAAAGTTTTGAAAACTGGTAATTAGGAGGGAAAGGTTGACATGAAATTTATGCAAGCTGGTTAAAAGGAAAAGATGGCCAAGCCCTTATTAGTATTAATAATTGCTTACAAATATCAAAAAGATATCTAAAAGAATTCCTACCTTTCCTTTACTTTCCCAAAAATGTTAATAGAGGGGCTTAATCAATGACAATGTTTTAAGTGCAATGGTTTTTAAGCACCTGAGATAAGCTACAGAATTAGGTTTACAATCGGTCTTTCTAGGAAAGAGAAACCATTTCACTTCTTAGCTTTGATGTTTTTCTAACTACACACATGAACTTGACGGAAGATGGTTACCAATACAATATATTCTAGAAACTAGAATCCTATGGGAAAAAAATTAGTTACGCTTTAAAAAAAATTACATATGGCCTGATTATTTACGTAACAAAATAGATAAATGCCATTCTCTTGGCAGCCCTATAAGAATTCCTTTTATGGAGGGACACACATTTGTTTAGAAAAAGTCATTGGTGATTCGGGCTGTGGAGGAGAAAGGGGGATGGTGATGGACATTAGAATTCGGGCAGTGACACGGAGCAGCAGGGATTTGTTTGCTGCTTTTGAGAGGAAAAAGATGGGTGGGATGGGAGAGTGTCAACCTTGACACCAACAAGAAACTGAACTGTCAGCCTGCGTTTACACCACATCATCAATGCATCTTTTAAAACTTGACAATGGAATACTAGTCAGCCTTTAAAAAGAAGGCAATCCCATCATTTGTGACAACATGGATACACCTGCAAGGCATTATGCTAAGGGAAATAAGCCAGACAGAGAAAGACAAATACTGCATGGTATTAATTATACATGGAATCTTTAAAAAATAAAGTTGAACTCAGAAAAGAAGAGTAGAAAAGTTGTTGTCAGGGGCTGGGAAATGGGAGAAGTAGGGAGAAGACAGTAAAAGGGTACAAACTTTCCATTATAAAATGAGGTAGGTCTGAGTATCTAATGTGTCACATGGTGACTCTAGTTAATAACACTGTTAGTGGATAACTGAAATTTGCTAAGAGAACAGAACAAAAAAAAACATGTAAATATGTGCAGTGATGGATATGTTGATGAACTCAGTGGGGGGAATTTTTTTCACAATGTATACACATATCAAATCATCAGATGGTACACTTTAAATAGCATACAATTTTGTCAATTATACCCCAATAAAGCTGGAAGGAAAAAACAACTTTACAAAATGCTTGCTTGGATTGGAATAGCACGTTTCTTATGAAAACAGTTGAGGAAAGCTAAGATTTTCATCTAAGGTGCTCTGTTTATTTCAGCATTTGGCGTAGCAAAGTGACTCTGGGCTCTGCCAAATGTGGACACAATATGTTGTCCTCCAAATCCTTTATGCTTCACTCCCACTTAGTCTGTTCCCAGCTTTAATGAATTGTGTTCCAGAAATCCATTTATTGAGTGCGTTTGGATTTGTAATGCATTTTCCCGGAGACATGTGATGGGTGTGTTCCTAGGCCTACCCACAGATTCTGTTTATTCATAGAATGTTAGAACTAGGGAGGCTTAAATCTAATTCAACCATTTTAAAACCATAATGGTTCTGAAACTGTAATAACAGTTGTCCCCAGAGAGCCTTTGAAGACCTTCTTGAGTCCGTCAAGGTTCCCCTGTGTCCTGACCAGGCCAGTTGGTGTGGGGTTGTAGAAGACAAGGATTTGCACCAGTAGTGGGGTGATCCTGGGAAAATCAATGGCAGCAAGATCTGTGTTTGGAGATCCATCCGGGAAGTAGCCCGGCAGCGAAGCAACAGTGAAAACGTTCCCAAGGTAGAAGTGTCTCACTGAAGCAGAAGCTCCTGGTCTAGAATGTCTCCACATAAACCAAACTATTTTACCAATAGTTTTCTTTGACTGACTTGGCTTTACATGGTAGTTCTCTGGAGCAGGTGATGAGAGGAAGTGTTGCCTCAACTGGCACCAAGACACTATGCCTACCCGGGGAACTTGGAGTATCAGGAATGTCACAGCAGACAGCTTGGGCATTTGCACTTTTGTTTCCCAAATGCCAAGTCTCAGGGTTATTCACCTTCTATAAACTCTGGACAATAGCAAAGAGAAGTCAGGCTTCACCCCAAAAGAGCAGAACCCCCAAATAATGCTTGTAAATAGCTTCTTCCTAGCTAGAAAGATCCAGGATAAGATTGCCCCACCACTTTTTTTCTAAGCCATATCCTTTTTAGTTAACCATCTAAAGAAAATCTCATTTCCTTCATTCCTGTTAAATTCACTTACTTCCCCTTAAGGTGACATGATCCACCATAAAAAAAATTACTGTCCTGGGACCAACTATGTCTTCTTCTGTAGAGAAAACAAAAACCCATGGTTTTTTGTTTGGCTATCTATGAAGTAGTATGATATGATGATGATATAACTAAAGAACTCTTCTTATTACTGAAAAAAGTGCCCTAACTGATTATTCAGACATTTAACACAAACTCTGGTGTAAGACTCAAATCTTTGTTCCACTAACTTATTAGCTTGTAAACTTGGAAAAGTTACCAGGTCATGCCAAGACTTAATTTTCACTACTGGTGAAATGATGATAATAATAGCATCAAACTCATAGGGCAGTTTTAGGAATTAAAAGAGTATTGTATAGGGCTGGCCAAGTGGCTCAGTTGGTTAAGAGCTCGCTCAAGAGTGTGAGCTCTGAGCAACAGCGGTTCAAGCCCTGGCCCAAGCTGAGCATCCGCTGAGCTGCCAACAGGTGGCAGGATGGCTCAGCCAAAAAAATAAAAAAGAGTATTGTACATAAATGATCTAGCACAGGGACTGGCACCAGAAATATTCAGTGAGTAGTAGCTTTTACTATTGTTATTAATATTGTTTCTGTAATTACTTTTATTTTAAATCTGACCTAATTCTTTAGCTCATTTGCTTCCTATCTGATTTGCCATAATCATGTACATTTTAGTCATATTTACATAAAACAAACTCTTAATTTACTAAAAGTACAATTTATTTTTAGATAAATTGGCTTCTCTCTAAATGTTATTTCAATAGTGTTTACTCATGTCTCCAATTTGTTCAAATAATTTTGAACTCTAATTTCTCTAAAGAACAAGCACCCCCCCCCTTTTCCTTTCCCTGTTGTCCACTCAATGTGATATTGTTGTGAACACAGGCTATGTCATGATCGACAACAAACACATAAATGTTTAACATCAATTCCTTTTCACTACCCAATGAATTCACAGAGGGCAAGGACCATACTTTATTATTTTTTTCTTTCCTTTTCATTCCTCCAACCACAAAATACAAGTAAACTTTCCACCTCATAGGTGATCATTAAATGCATTGAACAAAGTAATTTAGAATCTTTTACCATTAACTACCTATCATCAATATAATTGTCCTCTTCTTATTATGATCACTGCCCTCCCCCTCCTAATAATGAATAAAGATGTTAAGTATGTTGAATTTGGAGTGAAGATATATTAATTCTGTCACTTCAAATTTGTCACCACATTATAGAGCTTTTTTCCTTCAAGTCAAATATCACACACAGTAGCCTGGAATTTAATTTTCTGAGACCGTTTGCTGACACTGGACTGTGAATATAATCTAAATAGGACATTTTGTACTGTTTGCTGGAGCATAGCAAGCCTAAAATTTAAAAGTCTGAACGATTTCAATACACACAGTTTTAAATCATTGGTATTATCTTTTCTAGCATGGCCTAAAAAAATTTACTAAAAGATCTGAAAAGGCACATTAAGAGGCAATTACTGTGTTTCTTGATTTTATTAAGTAAAATGAAAATAAAATCTGGTAGAGAGAGTTTAATAAAATTTACATGAGGTAGGGATCTTAGATAATTTTTAGATTCCTAATTTCTCTGCAATTTTTATGACTTTTCCTAATTTTTATTATCAAATGCACATTTTTAACAATAACAGGGCAGTACAACTAATGGCTTCCATTTAAAGATCATTGGGACAGTACTAATCAGTTAGGAATGAAAATGAATAACATATTTCTGATACTAAAGTTTATACACTTCTTTATGGGTTTTGTTCCCTTGGGGGAATTTTGTGTTGGCCAGTTAAGATAGCAACATTGTTATGACTTTTTCTGTTTATGTTTATTGTATCAAACATACCGTCTTTAACACTTCTTTTTTGAAAACCTGATAGACAGAACCCTTTATGGAATCTGTGGTATTCATTTTCATTAACAATCTTTGTGTGTTATCATTGGTTTATCTATTTACTTGTTTTCTGCCCTTGTCATATTTCCTGGCTTCCACTGACTTTGGGCTTGGTCATTTGACAGGCTTTGGGATATGATCAGATATGACATTTGTCACTGTCGAAGACAAGCCAGACAGTAGTTAAAGATGGAAGCAGAAATTTTATTCCGTGACAAACTCTTGCAACAGGAAAAGGGTCCAGTGTAAACTGAACTCAGCTTCCCTTTCTGTAGAAGCGATGGCGTTTCAAATGGGGTGTAAGAGTGTAGGGAACAGGGCTGGCAGAGACTTGAGCAGAGCCAGGAAAGTGGAAATGTACAAAAAGTGGTAAGAGGGTCAGTTCACATGACTAGACCATCTGGGCTTGTTAATTAGTGCTTATCTGGAGAAGAAATAAATTTATGTCTTGCTGACAGGAGGTAGTGATGGAAGAAGTTAGGCTCTTACCCTCCCACAGTGACTAGGAGCTACAGTTATCTTCCTGAATGTTTAGATTTCAAAGAGAAGGCTCTTGGATCCTTGAGGAAATAGTTTTGGTTCATGGAATACTTACATTTCAAATGGGGGCAGAGAAAGAATTTATAATTGCAACATTTCTCAAGTAACTGATTTAAGAGGGGGTTCAGGAGACTAACTGCCTACCACCAGGTTTTGGATGGCACAAACAGTACATTTTTCTGGCATCATCGGGCTTTCTCAGGCAGGAATTTTAGGAGGGGCTGGGGTCTTCCTAGGACTGAGGCCTTTGGGTATTAGAAACTATGCCAATGTTTGTTCAAGTCTCTGAACGTGTGTGAAGGAGAAGATGGGTGAAATCATTTATATTGAGGGTCTGATGTTTTCATAGACCAAGGTTGAGGTCTAGTCAAGAAAAGGGCTCAGAAGAGCCTGACTGGAGTTTGGTCAGGAGAACGTCTTTTTCACCATGTTAACCAGAAGAAGATTTAAATGCCTCAGAATGGCTTGGCTGCTGCCTTTTTGCTCTGGCCTTCCATCATGATAACAGTATATTCCCAAAAGTAACTACCAAAAGATATGTGGAGTGGAATCTCACCCAGCAGAACCAACCAGGTCTCAGAGAAGCCTACTAGGTGGGGGCTAGGAAAGCTGCCGATAATCACAGCAGAAATAAATGTTTTCCTTAAGCTACTGTTTGCTGTTGTAGCAAAGCTGACTGACACACCATGGAATCACTTCCCTGGAAAATGCTCATTCATCTCATCCTTCCCAAGCCTTCATTAAGACATCTACCCATTCCCAAACGGATTCAGAGAAACGGAAACAAAGAAAATACACTCTAATTAGGTCAAGTCTGCTTGAGCCAAGTAATACATAAGGCTCCCCAAAAAAAGTTGGGGTGGGGAGTATGAGGAGATCTGTTTCATCTATATTATGGAGGCTATTTCTTTTCACAAAAAGAATAAAAGTTTTTGATTTCTTAGACTTACAAAATGATTATTGGTAATAGCCATTAACCAGAGTATATCCAAACTCCTTGTTATAACATGTAAGATCCTTCATAAGCTGGCTCAAACCTCTATTTCCTCTCTCTGCTCTAGCAACATAAAAGTACTCACCATTCCCTAAGTATCTTTTCCTGTCTATGAACTTTGCACATACGGTACCCTCTGCCAAGCATACCTACCATTATATCTCTATGTAGAGAGAATTCCCATTCCTCTATGAAAGACAGGTCAAAGTTAACCTCCTTTACGAAGCCTTTCTCAATTTTCTAATCACTCTCCGTATTTGTCAAATTTTACCTCCACCTCAATATCTATCATAATTCTAAGTATGTCCAATGTCCATTTGGTTGACTCAGCTGAGTATTTCACACTTCTTTGACTTCCCGAACTCCAATGGTTGTCACATTTATTCCACTTCATCCATCCACATGAAAGTATTTATATTGCTATTATATTAAAGGACATCGAAACTTCTCAAGAATTTTTTTTTTCAAATGACTCTAAAAGTCAACACTCAATAAATAACCATTATAATAAAAAAGAAAGATATTTAAATAATGTCAGATATATAACATAATGAGGAAAACAAAAATATATATGTACACTCAAGAGAAGGAGAAGATAAGTCACAGACTAGAAGAAAATATTGCAAAAGACATATCTGATAAGGACTGTTATTCAAAATATATGAAGAACTCTTAAAACTTAACAATAGAAAAATGAATACCTTCATTAAAAAATGGGCAAAGATCTGAACTGACATCTCACCAAAGATATACAGATAGAAAGTAAGCATATGAAAACATGCCCGACATCATATGTCATTAAGGAACTGCAAGTTAAAACAATGATGAGATACCACTATACACCTAATAAAATTGCTAAAATCCAAAATGCTGACAGTGCCAGATGTTGATGAGGAAGTGTAGCAACAGGAACTCTTGTTCATTGTTGGTGGGAATGCAAAATGGTATAGCCACTTTGGAAAATAGTTTGGCAATTTCTTACAAAACTAAACATATTCTTACTATATGATCCAGCAATCACACTCCTTGGTATTTACCCAAAGGAGATGTAAACTTATGTTCACACAAAAACCTGCACATAGATGGTCATAGAAGTTTTATTCATAATTTCCAAAAGTTGGAAGCAACCAAGATATTCGTCAGTAGGTGAGCTGATAAGTAAACTGTGGTACCTCCAGATGATGGAATGTTATTCAGCACTGAAAGGAAATGAGACATCAAGTCATAAAAAGACATGGAAGAGCCTTAAATGCATATGACTAAGTGAAAAAAAGCCAATCTGAGAAAGCTACATATGATATGACTCCAACTATATGACACTCAAGAATAGGCAAAACTATGAAGACAGTGAAAAGATCAGTGGTTGCTAAATGTTGGAGAGTGGTAAAGAGGGAATGGGATGAATTGGCAGAATTTTTAGAGCATTGAAACTATTCTGTATGATACTATAATATGAATAAATGCCATTATACTTTTGTCACAACCCATTAAATGCACAACACTGGAGTGAGCTCTGATGTAAACTGTGGACTTTGGGTGGTAATGATGCCACAATATAGGTTCATAGATTGTACTCTCAGTGTTCTCAATTTTTCTGTGAACCCAAAAAGTAATCTATTAAAGGAAAAGACATGCACAGAAAATTTATTCATAATTAATTTACAAGTACATTTAATAATTCCATTAGAATGGTAATTACAAAGAAACCCTAAAATAGCAATTTATTTAGGGTGTGGCCATGGGAATAAATGCATCATCCATTATTTTGTAAAAAACATGCTTCATATAGCCAATTAATTGGCAACATACTTTCTAAAAATGGGCCTGATCAGTTCAACATGGGACATTTATCCAGTATATGTTCCCTTGGCAAAGTCATGTTTATTTACCAAAGATTCAAGACTATATTACAATGCCAAAAGTTTTGTTTCAATTAAAATGATTTAGTGCTAGTGATTTCATAATTTGCTCAGACAACTGGGAAAAATTATGTTTATTAAGTACAAGTGTTGTCTTTACTGGAAGGGAGATAACTCTCAAAGATAACTCAGAATTTTTAGAATTAGCCTGAAGATTCTGATGTAAATATCTTTTAGCCCTTTTGGCTTGTTTTCTGATCATGACTGTCATTTGTCTTAGCTCCTTATTATTTAGTAACTGACAGAATTGAGTGGGTATTATTTTGGTCTTTCTTATATTCCACATTCGAAAAGCGTACTTTTATATAAAATAATTATCTGTTGTAAACATTCTGGCAGAGAATAAATTAGTATATAGGAATTTGGTGACCAATTTCCTATAACAACGAAGCTATATCTTCAATCTTTTTTCACCATTTTATTCCAGCTCTAAATAAATTTTGCTGATAAGAGCACCTAGAATTAGATTTAACAAATCAAATAATTACCATATTTTGTAATTAGTAACAGTATAGGGGGAAAATATGAGGAACTTAGTATAAGGTAAAAGTATCTCAATTAAATTTGAGAATTTTTAATTTAAAAATAATTTTATTTGTATTTTAAAGTAATTTGGGCAATTATTTGGAAAAAATAAGTCATATTTTAACTTTATGCTGATTTTAAAAGTACAGATGAAATAAATATTTGCCTGTATGTTAGGCTGAGTAATAGCCTACCAAAGGTATCCAGGTCCTACCTAATCTTCAGAACCTGTGAATGCTAACCTCACATTGCAAAAGGGACTTTGCAGCTGTGTGATAAAATTAAGGATCTTGAGATGAAAGATTATCCTGGAACACATGGGTACACCCCAAATGTAATCCCAAGTGTTCTTATAAGGGAGGGGAAGGCAAAGAGAGGTTGGACTATAGAAGAGAAATGACAGTGGAAGAAAGAGGGTGGAGTGACGTGAGAAAAGGATCATAAGCCGGAGAATATACACAGTCCAGAAGTTAGAAAAGAACGTGGAAAAGATTATCTCCTAGAACCTCCAGAAAGAACAAGCCCGGCCGCCGCTTTCAGCCCCGTGAAACTGATTTCACTTTTTTTTTTTTCTGGCCTCCAGAACTGTAAGAGAATAAATGCGTTGTTTTAAGTCACCCAGTTTGTGGTAATTTGTTTCAGCAGCCATAGGAAACAAAAACCATATGTAGAAGTAAAAAGACAAAATATGTATCAAATACATATGGTGTGCATACTGAAGCATTTGGCAGAAGTAATTGATGTCTACTGATTACTTAGAAATGAGTAAAAATAGATTGATGTGATGGATAGAGTGATGAAAAGATGAGTATATTATGTATGTATGCAAGTAGAATACAATGCAAATGGTAGAATCTAAAGGATAGGAATATAGGTTTCCACTATAAATTTTTTCATGTTTTCTAAGTTTGAAATATTTCCTATAAAATATTGGGGAAGAATCATAGATGAAAGTAGAGGTTATTATAAAATAGGAAACCATCTCTTATTCCATGACATTAAGGGTAAAAGCTATGAAAAGATTATTGAGTTTGCATCAGTCAAAATGAAAATCTGTAAGGTAGAAAATGGGAAAAAAAATGAACAAAATTAAAAGAAAAATAATGAACTGGGAAATATTTGCAACATGTGTGTCAAAAGCTATGTATGTACAATATGACAGTGGAAAATTGTCACTAGGTGTTTAGGGTCTAGTAATGCTAAATACTTAAAACTACTGCATTTAGAATTCAGGCTCATACTCTCAACCTATTAGCTGTGTAGTCAACTCTCTTAACTATATTATTAGTTGTGCTATTATTTGAGGAAAGTTATAGGCAAAGGGTATGGAAAAAGAAACCCACTTAAAAGTTATGAGAACAGTTGTCCTTTTATATGTAAGGTGACACTAGTTAGTAGTATAGATGATACTCTGGACCTTTCACCAGCAGAGCATACACACTGAATGTTAACTCAGAGGAAGACGGGCATCTCAAATGACTAGCCAGTCTTTTCCTGATCTCTTTCCCAAGGCACAAAACTGTCTATTAAGAAACTAGGACACCTCTAGTTACCTTAAACGTTAAAAACAAAATACGAAATATAAAATGCCCCTTAATTGTTATTTACTATAATAAAGATCATTATAAATAATGAGATACCACCTCTAGAGTATTCATAATAGGAAGAATAAGTATGAGTACATTATGGTGTATCCAATCAATGGAAGAGTATGTTGCCAGCACAGATTGTTTTCAGAGAATTTTTAGCTATCAGAGAAAATGTTCATGAGGATGCTATATCGAGTGGCAGTATGTAAAGTCATTTATATGGTATGGTTCCAATATTTTAACAAAATCTAAGTAGAAATTAATACAAAAAAAAACCCAAAAACAAAAAAACGGATCAGAAGGAAGAACATCAAATTGTTAGCAGTCATTTTGTTTTAGATTGTAGAAAATGGTCTTTGTTTTCATCTTTCAAATTTCTCCTATATTTCTCTTTTACATTTTCAATAAGCGTGAATCACTTTTATAATAAAGTAATACTATATATAACACAAAAGGTACATTTATGTATGTGTGTGTGTGTGTAAATGGACAATGTGATCATAGGAAATAATGCCAACGGTGATTGCAGTCAGCAAATGGAAGGGAGTTGGTCACTGTTGAATACCGCCATGCCTGCTTCGGCAGCTCCGGTTCTACATTGCAGTTACCTAGGGCATTTTTTAACATATAATACCCGGACCCTACCCTTAGAAATTTTGAGATTTTTGAGTAGGGGCAAGGCATTTGTATTTTATTAAATTACCCCAACTTCACTGTGGAGGCAAATTTGAGAATTACACAGCTAAGCAATGGTTTTCAAACTTGAGTTTGCATAAAAATCACATGGTACTAGTTTACAAAATACAAATTATTGGACTCTCTCCTTGCAATTTGAGGTAAAGCCCTAGTAGATATACACATTTCTAGCAAGCACCCAGCTCTTCTGATACACATGTTCTATAGGAAACTCTTTAAAACTTAAACAATTATACTTTAAAATATATATGGAAGTTGAGAGAAAGTGTCTTAGGGGAGGTTTTTTTTTTTTTTGCTTTTATTCTAAATTTAAACTGCCATGAACATATATGTATATATGTACATATTTTTAAAAAATATTTCACATCTTCCAACTTATGTATTAGTTTCCATTTCTGATTTATTTTGTAAATACAAAAGTATAGTCTAGGGGTCAAAATAAGTAACTGCAGTTTACTCAAGTTTTACATTAAATTATTTGTACTTACTCCATTTCTAAGAACTACTTGCCCAAACACTAGAGAATCAAGCCAGTTTCATGCGTAAAATAATTCTGAAGTCCTAATCTTTGCCACTTACTAGCTGTATGAGCCTCTGAGCCTCAATTCCCTCAACTGATAAATTGCACTATTTGTAGTGCTTATTCCACAGGGTTAATTAACAATTCATGAAAGTACTTTGCACAGCACCTAGCATATACTACAAGTCAGTGAAAGATTATGTTTCCTTGTACGAAAATCCACTTATTCAATTTGATTTCAGTATTTAAACTGAATAATATGACTTGAGTCACGTATTATTCGTGATCATTTCAAGAGTGCTGTTAATCTCTAAATAAAATCTGGAATAAAATTTCCCTCTATAGTTACCTGATACAAATTATTTATTTTGTTATGATTATTAACCCTAACAAGTCTCTTCAAAACTAAGAATTGGTCATAAATTCAAATTAGTTCAAATCACTAAGGATTTTTATTGAGATCTCTCTGTAATCCAAACCCCATACAAAACACTCCAAGGCATACCAAGTATGAGGCAGTCCCTGTTTTCCATGGATGGGCAACTGCTTCTCCTGAGGCCTATAATTTTTGCTGGAGAACACAGACAGCCTATGGCATATGGGCCAAGAGTAGCCTGTGGGTGATGGTCATCTACCTGTGGCCTACTTGTTACTTAATTACAGACCTAGTCTCCATTGCTTTCCCAAGCCACCATTGCCAGCTGTCTGTGGTCCTGTGGTAGGAAGCTGCTCCCAAACAGAGCTCTGCATACCAGCATCAACAAAGTTGCCTCTGTTCTATACATGAAAGACCATATACCATATTTCAGAGATGGCTGGTTCCAGGTTCATAATTCATTAGCTCGGTTGCTTAGAACACGGTGTTCCTGAAAGTCATACCAAGGGTATGACAATATTTGCCCTAGTGGGATCTATAGATTATCTGACCCCCTTTCTGTCTCCCTTTTCCTTCCTTCCTTCCTTCCTTCCTTCCTTCCTTCCTTCCTTCCTTCCTTCCTTCCTTCCT
>NW_017731496.1:2904507-2919431 GCF_001890085.2 Hipposideros armiger | reverse complement strand
AGAGAGAGAGATAGATAGATACACAGATACATGCATATCTGACCTGTGGATATTAAATATTATATTATAATAGGTGAGAATGTATGTAAAGCTCTTAGCACAGTGGCTGGCACATACAGAATACTTACTGTGTGTCAGCCAGTATGCTAAGAGCTTTACATACATTCTCATTTAGTCCTCACAATAATCTTAAGAAGTGGGTTATATTATTATCCTCCAAATATTATTGCAGAATTAGTGAAGTTAAATAATTTACCCAAGGACATAGAGCCCAGGAGTGATAGAGCCAGAATTCAGTATTTCATCTTGGGATTTCTAACTTCAAATCATATGCACATATGACTTGAAGTTATATATGTTACATATAACATATATATGTTTATAAATAGTTTATCAACAGACAAAACCATGTCTATATCTATATCTATATATGTGCGTGTTTGTATATGTATACTGGGGTCGGGTGACAAAAAAATGTATACAAGTAGACACTTTGGTCAACGTTGCTCAAGCAGTAGTTCGCCACAATCAGAAGTGTCTGGACACTGATGGTAACTTTGAGCACCTCCTGTAATTGCAGAAGTCAAACATGACTTGTATTCATCTTTTGTTATTGGTATATATTGAGTATTACAATTTTATACAGTTTTACTTTCTTAAAGTGTGTATACCTTTTTTTGGCACCCTGCATGTGTGTGTGTGTGTGTGTGTGTGTGTGTGTGTGTGTGTGTGTGTGAGAATATATATCCTACTATATGTACCAAATATAAGCTACTGATCCACCATTAGTAGACTATATGGTTTGAGTTATTTTCCCAGTTTGCGAAGAAATTTAGGTCACACCTTTGCTGGGTCTTTTTTGTTCACTGATAAATGTATGTGTGTGTGTATATATATAGATATATATACACACACACACACACACACATATATATACACATGTCTTATATGTTACTTATGAAGATATATAACATGTTTTATTGTTGACTGTATATACGTACACACATACACACACACGGGTATACATATAACACATAAAACATACACACACATATATGTATTCTTCAATACAAAAAAAAGATCTCAGTAAGGATGTGATCCAAATTCATCTCAAACTGGAAAAATACCTTAAAATATATGATCTACTAATGGTGAATTAGTACCTTAAATTTTACAGAAAATGCCAAGTCCATGAGTTTTATGCAGTCTCTTGATTATAAGGTATGAATTTTTTAGTTTTTGGTCCTCAAAGAATAGGAGAAAAGATGCAACCGCTTTAAGAGATCATTTGGGGTGACAGCAGATATATGCATGGTTGGTATTAATCCTTGTTTAGAACTGGGAAAAACCCAGAGACATCAGAGTTCTCTCCAAACATTCCTTCAGTTATCTTCGGAAAATCAAGTTACTCTATATCAACCACACAAACAAAAATCTTAATGTTTTGGCCAAGTGAGTGAATTTATTATACCATATTTTTAACCTGTTTCTTCTTTCTGTTCATTTCAAATATTTTCTTTTTTAATTGGCTTTATGTGTCTGCTCATTATCTATCCTGATTATTAGCCAGATTACTTTTGAAAGCCAACTAGAATCTGTTTTCAATTTTTAATTGAGAATGGTCAACCACAGAGTTCCCAGAATTTGGCCTGAAGTTTTCAATTAGGTTGCAATGACTTTTTAACTTGAAAATATTGGTGTTCTTTCTGACTGTATACTTAACAAGAAAGGGAAAACAACATTCTCCTTACTCTGAGGGACCTCCACCAAATATTAATAATAATAAAAAACCTGACCCAAAACACTAAAGTAGAGCAGCTCATTGAAACTAGTGGGAATTAAGTCACACAATGAAAATTAAGTAGCACTGAAAATTTTGACAATGTTAATTTTGCAGGTTTTTTAAAAGAAATCTAACATGATCAAAGCAAACTGAAATTTGAGTTGTGATATTTCAAAATAATATTTGTTCTATCTCTAATGCTTAATTATTAGAAAAAAATGTTATTGACTTTGACTTTTATAGTGTTTTCTTTCTAAAGAACTCCAATCTCAGTCTGATTTTCAATTTCTATTTAAGGGTGGTTTAACAAAGCCATAAAGAAAAAGTGATTGTCTATGGGGTAAATCTTAATAGGAGAAGACATAGATTCAGGGGCTTCACACTGGACTACTTTATTTCTAATACTGAAGTTATGGAGGTTTATTCTACATGATTTTGTTCCCCATATCATTTGAATCACTGGGAGGTATTGGAATAGATTTATTGAGTATGATTTGAGCAAATAGTACTCAAGCACTATCAAATATTCTTCAGAGAAAGCCCTGATGTATTTAACACTTAGGGTTTTATTCAGACTCTGAAAACTAAGTCTCCATTAAGGAGAACACATTTGCCAACATACTTAGAATACCACCAGTATTCGGTGAAAAAAATAAAGGTAGAAGATAAAATAACAACAGCAGCATAAAAATTAGTAATACATGTGTTGTAGGTGTTCACCTGCCAGTAACTATAAACAGGTATCACATTCCAATCACTTCCCTGTAGTTGGCCTTTTTTCCTCAGGATTTTCTAATGATGCTACCATTCTATCCATTAATTAATTCTATCCATTAATTAATTTATAGAGCTAAAACATCAATTATTTTGTTTCTTCCTATGTATTGTTATATATATTATAAATATATAACATATTTCAAGAAATCTTTAATAAATACAATGTCAGCAATCACTTATTGTTAACTATGCACCAAGCATTCTGCTCAACGCTTTACATGCATTTTTTCCATTCAATCCTAATAGCATCCTTAAGAGATAAGCTTTACATTTATCTCCACTGGTAGGTGAAGAGCCTGAGATTAAGTGAGTTTACGTATTTGTCTAAGGTCACACTGTCAATAAGCGTTGTTGATGGTCTTGTGTTACTCACGTTATCACTTCTAATTCAGTAACCCTGAACCTCATCTTTCACCTTAACAGGGAAGATAATGATGACTTTCTTTCAGCCTCTCTCTATATATAGATATCGCAGTCACCAGTTCCCTGCTAGAAAAGCCAAATAATGAGCAGAAGTCAAACTAAAAGAGTCATAGACAAATTACAAATATAATTTGTAACCAGGTGATTATAACTATAACTATGAAGTTGGACAGATCCAAACAGCATCAATGTTACTACCTAAAATATACCAAATCTGATATTAGAATCATTAGCCATCATGCAAGATCTGAAGCACAGTTTCTAAATGTGAAAAAACTGGAGACCAACATGATTTATTGTTAAGCAGCCAAAATGATTTATTAATTGAGAGCAAATGAATGTAAATATCATCATGCCAGGCAGATATGTTATCAACAACTACTTTGCCCTTCCCTACTCTATCTTGGTGATTGAACACCTCTTCTAAGAGCATTAAGAGTCTTACTGGAAAATGTTGCCTCCTTTCTAAGCTCCCTGGCCCCACACCAGCAGAGTTTTGTAAAAAGTAGAGCCAAATGTATTGGCCTTGGTGTGTTATACCCTAAAGATAATTCTAGGTGGTAAAAAGTACTCCTCCTCAAATACAGGCAAGAGTTTATTGCCATAGATTTACTAGTATATTTCTTTCTTCCCCTTTTTCATCTTCCACCAACTATTGGGTTGTCAGAGAAGTCATGATGAATTTTTTCTGTTTTTTGTTGCAAAAATGCGTCATGACTTTTCCGACAACCCAATACAAGCTTTCCACAACTATTTTTGGTGAAAATGGCAGAGTAAATATAATATGTTAATTTCTCCAAAGCTCAGAGGCTTACCTCAAAAAGGCATCTCTTTGGGCTCACAACCCTGAGGTTTTGTGAGAGGAATAAACTAGATATATATCAAAACAAAAGTGAAAATTGAGACCACCTAAAGCAATATGACTTAGTTGTTCATTAAAACTTTGCCCAGGAAAGACAAGACTATAAACCAATAAATATTTTCTCCAAGATATTCATGCAAATTAATTTATCTGAGACAATTTTATTACTTGGGCAAAGAGCTGTCTTATCAAATAAGAGTTGATCCATCAAATGTTCTCTTAAGACACTATCTTACTCTGTCCTCATGTCACAAACTTTTCCCAATCTCCATCATCTCTCCACCTTGAAACGCCTGCCCAGACCCAAGCATCCTGTAAACATCCATTCAGACTTCCCTCTTGTGAGATACTACTGAGATCTGTCAGGGTAGCATTCTACCTCATGACAGCGACTCCTAATCTATTTGGTTTGTTTTATTAAGTGGTTGTTTTGTGATATTTTGGGGAGTTCAATAAAATAATGTCAATGTGGCACAGAGATCTGGAATCTTTCAAATCTAGGTCACAAAGAACACAAGCTGTTTTTAGTTTATTTTATAAGCATCTTTGTTTTTCAAGACTTTAGGGAATGGAATAAGATGGTTCCATGACAACCAATGAATATGGAAATTTCACATAGAGGCTTTCAGGATTATTTAACATAGTTTCATATATTGTAAGTATAGATCAAAAACACTTTCAGTACTTGGTTTTAAAGTTTCAGCAATTTTTTTAAGTGCGAAAGAAGTGCAGAGGACAGAATTTCATTTTTTTCATTTTGTGTGTACATTTCTCACAAATTAAACCCACACTTGTTTCCTAAAGCAACATTAGGAAAATACTTTTTTAAGTAGGACAATGACTAACTATTTGTCCACTTTAACAAATAAGTAGTTTAGATAAAGTAATTCCTTTTACCTTGTTATTTTAAAAATCAATTCCAAGACTAAAAGGAAAAAATGATGGACTTAAATTTATAACAGTAAAAAGCTTAAGAGACATAAGCTATAGGACTCTAAACATTTGTTTAAAGCCTCAGTTTCAATTATCTCTATTCTCATGAACTATTGGCATCTTTGTCATTTAAGATAAAGAGATCTTTGAGCCAGCTGTAAAATAAAACAGTGGTGTTACTGTCTGTTTGAATACATGGTATAAATACCCTTTCACTGCAGATGCATTGATATTTATGCCAACTATCCATATAATCTATATTACCTAATGCTGTACTGATATATTACTTAATTAAACACCTTTCAATGTCAGTCCCTTTTGCACTCTTAGTAGGAAGTTTTAATGCTGGGGGTCTAACTTGGGCTCATGGACAAATAGTTTAGCCTTTGGAAAAGGTAGGAAGAATGATTGATAGTCCTACTTTTTCTTGGCAAGATCTCAAGGGTAAGGAAGACCTACCTCATTGGACCAGATGGGAAGGGGGAAAACTTTTTAAGAAAAATAAAGTGCACAAATTAAGGTCTCAATGACTTAGCCAGTCACAGAGTCATCCTTTGGAACACTGGAAGGCAATAAAGAACTTCTTTTCAGCTATTCACTTTTAGACAGAGGAGGAAACACAGAGGTTAATTAAGAATAAAAACTTAGTAAATACAAAGAAATGTTTAGCCTTAAAATAAATGGATTTTGTGCTAGCAAAATACATGCTTATCATCAGAGGCTATGAAACTATCCCATGAAGGAAATTGAAATGCCAACCAGAAAGAATAACCAAGGAAATTTTCAGCAGGTATGAGGTATGAGGTAATTAGTAACGCTGCTATGGAGGTTACTGAAAATGATTATTTCAATTTACTTTCCATTATTTAGACATATGGAGAAGAATAACAGTGTAGATTATGCAGAGTTACAATTAAATTATATATATTTATTAAGTGGTGAAAAAAACAGTTCATTAGAAGAAAAAGTACATTTCAAAGAAGCAGAAGTGAGTCCAAGCAGTAGAGAATGGCTCTAGGGCCATTATTAGAAAAGCAAGTACACTCCAAAGAGTTTGGAGCGGGCCAAGCAAAAGAAGCTTAAAAGGCCTAAATTATTTTAATTTACATTGGTGTCAATAAAATTTTTTAGAAGTTATATTTTGATATGGCATTTTCGCTATAATGGTTAGGGTTGCCTATAGTATTGCTTCATAAATCAGTGATGAGAGATGGAAGAGTAGTCCGTGAGCCCTTGGAGTCAAGGTTGTATGTCTCGGTTGTTTTTGTAGTCTTGGTGCTCAGTTCAGCATCTGACACTTAGTAAGCACTCATGTTTTAATTTGTAAAGGGAATGTTCTTGAAGTTGTTAAAGAACCTGGGTACCTCCAATTACAGATGTCAGTATCCCAAAGTTGTTTTACTTAATAACTTGTCTTAGCGACATAACTGTGAACATATATAGCAAGTCTACTATCATTTCTTCAGCAGCAGGGCTAGAATGGTTATAGAATCAGGTGCCCCGTTGTAAATTTCATCTCCAGAGTCCACTTGCTGTGTGACTCTGGGCAGGTTTCTTACCTTCCTTGGAGCAGCTCTCTTTGCTGGGAAATGGGGATGAGAGGAGCAGCTTCCTCCGAGGATTGTTGTGAAGGTTAAATGAGGTAATCCATGCAGAGTGGTTAGTGTGGTTGCCTAGTCTATACAGGGCACCAATAAATACCAGTTATCACTATTATTCATACCCTAAAATAAAATTATAAAATCTATTGATAGCTAACTGTATTAATTTCCTGTGTCTGCTTATAACAGATTACCACAAACTGGGTGATTAAAACAACAGAAACATATTATTTCACAGTTCTGGAGGTGCGAAGTCCAAAATCAGTATCACTAAGCTAAAATCAAAGTGTTGGGAAGTCACAGTCTCTCAGAGGCTTTTGGGAATCCCTGTCCCTTCCTGGCCTCTTCCAGCTTCTGGGAGCTGCCAGCATTCCTTGGTTTGTGGCTACATCAGTCCGATCTCTGCTTCTTCTGTCGTCACGTTATTTCCCGCTCTTCTGAGTGTTTATGTCAATCTCCCTCTGCCTCCCTTTATAAGATTACACATGATTGCATTTGGGGCACACCCCAGTAATCTCCTCATTTCAAGATGACTAACAGGCATATCTGCAAAGTCCATTTTTGCTATACAAGGTAACTGTCACAAATTCCATAGATTAAGACCTGGATATCTTTTGGGGGAAACATTATGTAACCCACCACATTCACATTAACATTTAGTGCTTCAAAAAATCTGGGGATTTGCTTCCCTTGAAAATCAGGGTTTGCTTCCCCAGATGCATATTACATGAGTAGTTTGTATCTCTCTGTATCCCTTTCTTTCTCTCTCCCAACCCCCGTCTCATGTACCTAACTCTATATAAGTCAAGTGGCTTGACCAAATACAGTTTTGATTTGTTTGGTTTTTTTCTTACTTACCTGGAAAACTGAGGTAGGCCGCTGCCAGCTCTTGTTAAGGAGCTCACTCAAGTCAAGAAATGGATCTCTGTGAGGCTCTGTGATTCTTCTGAATTTTCTAGAATGATTATTGCATCATTGTGACAATATGGCTGTCCTACACACAGGCATTCAAGGTAGGAAGAAGAGAGAGCGTTTCCAGCTGCTTCTGTCTATTTATCAGTAAGCCAAAACTTTCCCAGAAAATTCTCAAGAGACATCATTTGTGGCCAGAAGTGCATCCTCCATCACTAAATACTAGGGAGGCTGGGAAAAGAAAACTATATCTATTCTAGGATGGATAATAGAAGGCATCCAGGCAGGAGACAAGGGATAACTATTGTGTAAGCCAACCAACAGGGTCTACAAGACACCTGGTCTGTAGAAATGTTGGAGGGAGGACGTATTGAGCAGAGGAAGAAAGAGAAGCAGAGAGGAAGAACTCTTACTGAACATCTACTACTGGTCAAGCAGTAAGCCTGATAGTTCCATACAGTTTCTCATTTCACCTTCACAGTAGTCTTTTGAGATTAGTATTAGTATTCTCATTTTGCAGAGAAGACAACTGAGTCTCAGAATATTTTAAAAACATACTCTCAGTACATGGAGTTAAAAATGATGAAGATAGAAATAAAACTTAACTATGTCTAAATCCAGATACCATGCTCTTTCTAGCATTCCAGAATGAATGATCAGACAAGTTAGATGATCTATACATGCCTTCTTTCCCTGCTGGCCACTCTTCTTCAAGAGCTATTTTAACAGTGTGGACCAAAACTCAGAGCACTTCACTCAAATCATAAATCACTCCAGGGCCGTGGTTATGAAGACAGCTGAAATGTTCCAGTTCCATCACAAACATGTAATGAGAGGCCTGGTCAACACATTGCAATATGCAGCAGAAATGAGAACGTGGTACAGTAAGCCTGAGTCCATGTCCTCACCACGGAGGGTGGGCGCCCTGGGCTTCCTGTGGTACAAGTAATGCTTTTCATCAAGAACCATTGGTTAAATTGTATTTGTTGATGAAAAGTGCTAACAGGCACACAGCTCAAGCATTGCTGCTGACAGTTGGAGTTAAATCAGCCTTATGTCTTCAAATCTGCCCTTACAGATATGAGCTTCTAAATATGTATGTTGCTGAGAGATTTTTACAGAGAAGAAATTCCATTTGTGGAAGTTGCCTTATTTTTGAAAGAAGGCAAATTCTTTGTTAAACGTTTCTGCCAACAGGAAAATTTAGACAAAAAGAAAAAAATATAAGTAAAAACCTGCCCCAGAACAGAAACAACCATTTTTTTATTATCTGAATTCCATCTCCTCAACCTCATCTCCTTACCCTCAAACTAATCTAGTGCTTCTTGTCCCTGGTGGACTTATATAATTTAAACTCATCAGTTGATTATGTTTTATAGAAGCAACAGAGAAAATAAAAATTCCAGGCTACCTAATAAAACACACTGAATATGACAAAATAAGTTTTAAATTTATCTTTAATTCTGATAAAGTGTAATGATTGCAGTATCACAAATTGGTCAATATCAAGATGATCTCAGATTCTTAAATGAATTCATTCCCTTGCAGTTAAAGAAGGTTCCATCCAGTGAAGATACAAAATAACATTTTATAATTTGCATATGGTGGAGTACTGATAGGTTGGGATAACTGGATTTATTCACCCATGAAAATTAGTACTGGTCCATTTACCTACAGCTCTGGAGGAACATGCCCTGGTAAAACAGGAATGAGAATGCCAATTCCTGGGAGAGTTCCAACCCCTTCACAATGAGACAAACTGAAGAAAAAAGAAGAGATCTGTTTTCCAGCTTGTTACAAAGATTAGACTGAAACCCAGTTTCTGCCTCATTCAAAGCCAGTGTGCCTGGCTCACCAGACCCCCATGCCCACACCTGACCATTTGCTTTGATTCCTGGGCATCCAGAGTGGCCCCTAAGATGGCACCAAATACCAGCAAGGCTACCACTATGGACACCATGTGTGATACCAGCTGTCAGGAAGGGAAAGTTAGACCTAAGCTTTGGCCTTTACTGGATTTGTGTAGGCTCTGGAGAGCCTGGGTAAAGCAACCTGGAAGTTCAAGGGGGTGAACTTGGATCAATGCAGAACATGAGATTAGGGAAAATCCAGCACATAAAGCCAGCTCACCCTCTTCTTCCGCTATAGATAGTTCTGATACATAGTAGGTCTATATAACTTTTCTAAGGATGTCCTGTGAACATTTGCGTGTATTGTGTGTATTGCAAAGCTATGGTCAGCTTGGCCCTTCACTCTAGATTTCCTGAGACTGCATCCCCAATAAGGCATTAGCTTGTAAGTTTTTTGCCTCCGGCTTTGTTTTCAGAGGAACCCATGTTAAAAAAGAGAGAGTGATAATAGTCATACCTGCTTTCAAAAATAGTTTGTAAAGCAGGGGCGACAGGGCTTTCACACTCAGCATTCTTGAAGACTAAAGGGCATGCAAATAGGCTTGATAAGATCCAGGGATGATCACAGGTCTAAGTCAGAGTCCACTATGAGGCAGAGAAGCAAGACCTTTCCTATCTATGGAAGTGGAAGTGGAAATGGGAATCACACTTCCCCATGTCCAGCTAAGATAGAAGGTCAGAGAGAGCAAAGGCAGGGGTTCTCCTGTGAGCCTACACTCCGTCTAACCTCTCAGGTCACAGTGAGGTTCTCTGAACAGGGGCATTTCATCAGAAATGAGAGCAGACTGAGTTTTCCGTACAAATTGGGGGAAGGCAGGAAGAAGATAGGACAAATGTGAAAAAGAATGTTCTGCCAAATCTTTAAGTCTGGGTACCCTAACAGTGGGTTCCCCCAGGGTGTTAGGAAGAGTCCAGCCTTCTGCAGACATGAAAGTTCAAGAGAATCTGCCTGAGGAATAAAGGAAATTCCCCCAAGATTGCAGCTTCACTGATTTCAAAAACCCTCATTATCTTATTGGACAGAGCTGGCTTCTATACTCCATTCCAAACCAATCATAAGTGAGGATGTAGGATTGCCCAAACTAGTGTAAACCAATCATCCAGTCACCTGTTGGGCTGGGAGAGGACCTCCCCTCTCTTCCTAGAGTCCATCAGACAGGTAAACAGAATTAGAGTTTTATTGTCACAGATGTAGGGAATAGCATTGACTAAGAGACCAAAAGTGACTGCTGAAATTTAAAAGTGTAAAAAGAGTAATGTTGTAATACACTCTATGACAAGCTTTAGGGATTAAACAAACAAACAAACAAAAAAAGAGAATAGGAACATGTTCCTGTTCTTAAAGGTCTTAAAATCTAACCTAAGGAAACTATGAAGCAAAACAAGCTTTATTGAAAAAAGGAGAATTTGTTCTGAGAATGATTTCCCTATGGATTTGGATTCCTACTCTTTCCAAAGGATAATATATGAATAAAGGTGTTCACCACCTAATCAAATGGTTCTGCAAAAATATAAAACAGAGCAAATGAGTGACATGCCCTCCCTATTAAAAATAAATTCTGGTTTATGAAACTCCAATTTAAAACTGCATTTCTGATTGCTACAGACCTACGAAACTTTATTTCTTCACTTTCTCTGAGTTTGGGCTCTGAGGTGCATGAAAATTTGTGTTGTGAAGCTCTCCATGGGGGCCCCATCATCTACCAGACCACAGGCCTTCACAGCCCTCCTCCCAAAACATGTCAACATGTAAGGCGGGATGCCTAGCAGTAGTGGGTAATTTCACCTTCCACTTGATGGGACTGTTGACAGAAATGGTACAAGGTTTCAAAGAATTAAAAGCAGAGACAGGTGTTTTGGAATTTAGAAACAATGTGTTTAATTGTGCTGCAAGAGCTCCTGGAGGATCCCCCCCACCCCGTCTGTACTCCACTTTCCATTGCCTCTGTTTCAAAATTCTGTCTTGCTATTAGTTTTTAATGAAACCAGTATGTTTATCATATTTGATGGCAGACTCGGTTGTTTACAAGTTAAGGTTGTGTTGTTTTCTCCTCAAACAGATTCAACTGGCAGCCTCTGTAGATTCATTTGCACAAAAATGACACTAAAGCTTTATTGGCAAGAAGCAAATTCTACACCTCACAATCCTGCCAACAAGATAAAGCATTACAACTGATTTTTCTTTTCCTTAGGGAAAACAAAAAAACAAAAACAAACAGAAAATATAGAATTCAAAGCCTCGGCAAGAAAACATGCTCACATATAACAGAACGGTGGGCATTAGAGCTTCCTATGGTCCCAAAACCTCGGTTGACCCTATACTGTAGCAGCCCACTCAGAGCTACCCCTTGCCACGATGGTGGAAGACCTTGACATTGGGAACAGACTCGATTTGCATGGCTAACTTTTATACTTCCAAAGCTTTAGACATCAGCAGCAGAGAAGAACAGAGCAGACACCAAATAAATAATAAATAATGAGAAACATGTTGCAACATTCACTTTCAAATTATATTTCCAATTTTTTTTACATCCACAAATTTCTAGTAAAATGAAGTTATGCAGTTTCATTAAATTATCTAGATGCCATTTAAGAAAAAGAGCAAAACATCTTTAGCATAATTTCAAATGTCTCCTTCCGGCAGATACAAACATGCTGAAGTCTCTGTGTTGTATAAAGATTTCCCCTCATTCCTGATGTCTGTTCAACCATTTCTTCTCTTCCCTTTACCGCCAAAAGAGATTTTACACTTTTTCATATTCTCTCCACTCCTTTCTCACAATTATCTTTCAGCTTCATCAACTTGTTTAACCATTTCTTAAAGTCCAGTAGCCTTTTTTCAAATGATCTCCTTAAACATCTTGAAATACCTGTCAGCCTTATCCATTCATGCTATTCATAGGCTGCTAAGACATCACACGCACCTGAAAATTCTGCTTACTTTAATCATATCATTGGCTTTTTCTATTGGGCTGTTGGAAAAGTCATGACGTATTTTTTTCTGTTTTTTGTTGCAAAAATGCATCATGACTTTTCTGGCAACCCAATAAATGCCAGCATTATCCAGAGGTTTCTAGGAATTCACCTTTTTTCCCTCTGGGACTGTCTTATCTATGTAATCCTGTGGCCACAAATAGCCACCACTTCTGCATCTGTCTCTGACATTTTTCTTCTCATCTAAACAGAAGCCCCATTTGTCAGCTGCTAAGTTAAATCAGCATATAGATGCACATGGTGCTTCCTTCTGGTATACCTCAAATAGATTCCTCCCAAACCAGGATTAAAACAGGAGCATTATCTTTGGCTCTTTCTTCTTTTGGGCTTCTAGTGTCCAATCAGTTCTTTCACGTCTATGTCTGCAGTTATTTCCTTATCTAAGCCATAGTTGTTACTGCCAGGCTTAAGATCAAGTTCCTATTACCTCTGTTCTAGACCATTTCTAACAGAAATTTATCCTATCCTTGTACTTCCTTCCACTCATCCGAACCTTGTCAGGTATGTTCCTAATGTACAATTCTGATTATGTCACTCCTGACTCAAAAGACATTTACTCTTTCTCCATGTTCTACAGAATAAAAGTCACTGTCCAGCTTCACATTTAAGGTCCTTCATAATTAGGGTGTTACCAGGCTTTACAACCTTAAAAAAGTCTGGTGTAAATGCATAGTTTTCGCAACCCAAAGGATTTGCCATAGAGTAGGACACACACACACACACACACACACACACACACACACACACACACACACAGAGAGAGAGAGAGAGAGAGAGAGAGAGAGCAAAGAAACAGAAAGGATAAGTTGTTTTTATTTATTTATTTTTAAGTTAAATGGCGAAATTTAATTTTTAAACAATGATTTTATTGCCATCTGCTGGATTGATTAGAGCACTGCATTTGAAGCATTTTTTTTCTTTCAGATGTGTGAAGTTTGGCTTCAGTTTTCAAAATTTCTCTCTAAATTCAGCTTTAATGTCTCACTGAATAGAAGATGTTAAAGTTTCATGTAAGCGTTACTTTTGATCACAAAATTACAATTAACAAATTAGCATGACCTTTCTTGATAAGGTACTAAGTGTTCACCTTTTATTACTGAGAATATCCCAATGAGCCCAAGAATGAAACGATTAGGATTAATGGAGAAGGTATAGTGTCTTGTCTAATATCAGGTGACATTCAGAAAATCACATTTTTTATGATACTCAGCAATTCAAAATGTTCTCAACTTTTGAGACTCAGAACTGTAATTACCTTTTCCAATGAAGCCTTCCCAGGCCAAGTCTCACCCTCCCTGAAATTACAGAAACTATTATTTGCACTCCTTCATTTGGAAGACTAATCCTATTGCATTGTATTGATGTGTCACATTTCCTGTTTTTGCCTCTCAATATGCAGTACTGGTTAAGAATATGGTCTCTAAAGTCAAACTGCTTGTTTTCAGATATGAAGTTGCCACTGATTAGCTGTTAATTAATATTTTTGTCATCAGCTTTCTCTTCTGTCAAATGGAGATAACAATATTTCCTTCACAGGGTTGTTAGATTAAATTATCAAAAGCTGTAAGATCACTCAAAACTGCCCACCATGTAGTAAGCACTTAACAGTTATTAGCTAATATCAAGCAACTTGTTAGATAGGATTACTGTTAGACAATGATCCCAACAGCTAGCAGTGAGTCCACAAATAGTAAGCTTACAACGAATATTGTTAAGTGACATACTTTTTACCTATCTTTAAATTAAGTTGATTTTTTAAAATGCATAACAGGCAAAAGTCATCAACTTTAACAGTAAAATTTGATGAGTTTTAACAACTGCATACAGTTGAAAGATCATGCCCACAAACAAGGTAAAGAAAATTTTCATTAACTTAATGTTCTGTGCTCTTTTTATTCTATAAATATGTCCCTTGTTCTCACCCTCAACCCCTAGGGACTTCCAAGCCCTAGCAATTACTGTGTTAGTATATGTCACTATAGCTTTCCCTTTCTAGAATTTTATATGAATGAAATCACAATGTATGTATGTTGTCTTTTTTGTGTTGATTCTGTCAGTGTAATGATTTCAAGATCCATCTATGTTGTTTTGTATAGCAATAGTTCATTCCTTTTTATTGCATATTAGTAGCTCATGGATACTTGGATTGTTCGTAAGTTTTGGCTACTGAATGAAGCTGCTATATATAACTTATACAACTTTGTGCAGACATATACAACTTTGTGCAGACATATGTTTTCATTTCCCTTGGCCAGATACCTAGAAACAGAGTTGCTAGGTTGAATGGTAGGCGGATGTTTAAACATAGAAGAACTGCCAAGTGGTTGTATCACTTTTTTCCAACAAACGAGGATGAGTTCCAATTATCCCATATCCTTAGAAATACTTGACATATACATATTCAATTTTGTTCATTTTTAGCTATTCTAACAACTAAAGATGTTGAACATTTTTTCATTTGCATATTTGCTATTCATACATCTTCCTAGTCATCCATACACCTTTTGCTTATTTTGTAATTTAAGTTATCTACTTGCTATAGAGTTGCGGAATATAATTTATTTACCAGACATGCTTTGCAAGTCTCCTTCCAAAGTTGCCCTTTCATTTTATTTTATTTTTTTTATTAATTTATTTTTATTGTTAGTTTCAGGTGTACAGAACAATACAATAGTTACCCTTTTCACCCTCACCAGGTAACAACCCCCCTTCCCCCATCTATTGCCCTC
>NW_017731496.1:2879840-2898252 GCF_001890085.2 Hipposideros armiger | reverse complement strand
CATTCCTGTGCCGCCTGCAGCCTTTACTCATGTAAATTACTCAACCCCCAGAGAGTTGAAGCACCTTTGTTTTGGCTTATTTCTCTCTTCAGAGATCGGTTTCCAGATCTAGTCGGGAGGGGGACAAGGATTCTAAGGGAGGGTGGGAGTGTGCACTTTTCTATGCAGTTTATCTTCCCCATCTGGGATAAAAAGAGAGAAAAAAACAAACAAACCCAAAACAAAAAAAAACAAAACAAATGCCCCTTCCAACCAGGCACCCCCTGGTTAAGCTGCTTTTCTCTCCACCACTGAAGTGGGTGGGCTGCGTCTCCACGCTTCTCGTTTCCCTCTTCTCCTCCTGGGTTGGGATTTCTGCCCCAGCAACTGTGCCCTGTGAATCCTGCCGAACACCAGGTGGGATGGTCAGCACCAGAGGCTGAGCGCGTCCAGATTCTGCAGAAACCGTCTGCCTTGTCCTGGATTCCCACAGCTCTGCTGCAGCCGCACGAGCATACAGACTATGCCCGCGGTCTGTCGCGCGACACCTAAGGATTCTGCCTTAGCGCCCGCACACTGGAGGGGTAGGGAGAGAGCCGTGAGCAGTCCAACCTACTGAGATCCGGCGTCCGCCTCCGTGGGCGCGAGCAGTCTGCGTCCTCCCACGCGTCCTCCTCAGATCTACTTCCATCCGGGCCTGAGGACTCCGCCCCAGCGCACGTGGGCCGGAGGACAGGTGAGGGAAGTTTCCAATCTGCTGAGATCCCCGGACTCAGAAGACCGGGCGTGTCCCGTGTCTCCACGCGCCTCACCTCCCAATTCCCGAACCCGCCGGGTCTGCCCACCTCTAAGTAGTCCACGTGGGAGTCCCTTTGCTGCTCAGCATGTCCCGCAGAGTTGTCTCATTTTCTTAATAGCTTCTTTTGAAGAGCAAAGTTTTAAATTTTAATGAAGTCTAATTTATCATTTATTTTTCTTTTATTTTATATTTAAGAATACTTTGTGGAGAAATAAATCAATTTGGGGAGAATTGAAAGCATAGCAATATTCAGTCTTCTGATTTATTAAATATTTCTACACATTTATTTAAGATTTTTTCTCAGCAGCATTTTGTAGCTTTTGTTGTCCATGTCTGGTATACTTTTTTGTTAAGTTTGTCCCTTAGTATCTCTCATTTTTTGATGCTATGGTGAATTGGTGAATGGTACTTTTTTATTTCAATTTTCAATTGTTTATTGCTAATATATAGAACTAAAACAAATTTTCACATATTGATCTTGTAACCTGCAACACTGCTGAAAAAACCTTAGTTCTAGTAGCTTTTTTGTAGGTTCCTTAAGATATCCTGTGCACATAGTCAGGTTGTCTGCAGTTTCTTTCTTTCCAATCCATACACCTTTCATTTCATTTTCTTGCCTTATTGTACTGCTTAGTGATTCCATTACAACACTGAATAAAAATGGTAAGACATATTCTTGCCTTTTTCTCAATTTTAGGTAGAAAGTATTGAACCATTCACTACTGAATATGTTAACTGTAGGATTTTTGTAGATAACCTTTTACCAATTTGATGACATTCCTTTACATCCCTAGTTTGTTGAGATTTTTAATCATAAGGTAAGTTGAATTTGCCTAATGCTTTTTCTATATCTATTGGTTATATTGTTTTTGAATTTTTAGTAAGTCAGTATAGACAATTACATTTATTTATTTTCAAATGTTATATCACATTGAGTTGCTGTCACGAGCTTTGTTTGGTTATGATGCGTTATTTTCTGCCCACCCCCCACTGAATTCAAGTCACTAAAATTTTGTTAAGTGCTTTTGACTCTGTTCATGAGAGATATTCTGGAATTTCCCTTTCTAGAAATATGTTGACTTATAAAGTGAATTGGGAAACATTCCACTTATAGTTTTTTGTAAGAGCTTATGTATAATTTTCATCCATAAAAGTTTGATTGAATTCATAAGTGAAGCCATCTGGGTCTGAAGTTTCCTGTGTAAAAAAAAAATCTTAAATTATAAATTTAGTTACTCTAAATAAGATTTCTTCTTGATTGTGCTTTAGTAGTTGGTATTTTTCAAGGAATTAGTCGATTTCACATGGTTGTTGAATTTATTGGCATAAAGTTTTCAAAACATTCCCTGTCCTTTAGTCCTTTTAATGTTGGTAGGACCTGTAGTGATGTTCCTTTTTTCATTGCTGATATTGGTAATTTGTGTCTTCTCTCACTCTCTCTCTTTTAAGTTGATCAATCTAACTAAAAGTTTCTAAATTTTATTCTGTTCGAAGAGTGGTCTTTGGGCATATTAATTTTCTGTATTGTTTGTTGATTTTCTATATCACTTATTTTCTCCTTCATTTCTGAAGGATATTTTCACCGAACATAGAATTCTGGATTGATGACTATTTTCTTTGAACTCTTAAAATGCTGTGCTACTTACTTCTGGCCTCCATGGTTTCTGACGAGAAACCTACAGTAATTTGAATAATTGTTTCCCTATAGGTAATGTACCATGTTTTTCTGACTACTTGTGAGTTTTTTCTTTGTCTTTAATTTTCAGCAGTTTGATTATTATATGTCTGGGCTTAGGTTTCTTTGGACTTATTCTGTTTGAGATTCACTCAGCTTCTTAAATATGTAGGTTTATATCCTTATTCATACTGAGTATTTTTTCAGTTTTTTCAACATTTTTTCAGCACCCTACTTTTTCTCCCTCCCTCTGTGACTCTAATAACATGAATATTAGAACTTTTGCATAGTGCTTATGGTCCCTGAGGCTCTGTTTATTTTGAAACTTTATTTTCTCTATTATTCATATTAGGTAATTTCTATTTATCTATATGCAAGCTTGCTGACTCTTTTAACTGTTATCTCTATTCTACTATTGAGTCTATTCAGTAAGTTTTAATTTTGGATACTATATCTTCAGTTCTAACATTTCCATTTGGTTCTTCCTTATACTTTCTGTTCTTTTCCTGATGCTTTCTATTTTATTTTAATATTTGTTTCAGGAGTGTTTGCAATTGCTCATTTAAACATTTTTATAATAGGTACTTTACAGTCTTTGTCAGATAATTCCAAGCAGAGACAAGAAAGAAGCTGTAATTTAGAGTGGAATTCAGAAGTTTGACTCTTACATGGGATTGGCATTTTAATTACTGAATGAAACTGTTCTGGTAAAAAAAGAGGACTAGGGAATGTTATTATTATCTGAAAATGACCACATTAAACCTGTTCTAGATTTAATTTAGAGGAAGGGTATTTTCTTATGCATCCTATAGATTTCTGGTAATTTTGCATATCAATTACATTTACGTGATTCATCACTCACCTCTCTTCCTGGTGTATTTTATCCTTTCCTGACTTAAAATAAATACTTCAATTCAATTTTTGTTGAAATTTTTACAGTTACATTCCCAAAGAGGATATACAAACAGTTTACTTATTAAGTCCTTGTAGGTCTAAAAATGTCAAACACACCCATCTCAGTTTATAAACAATGTCTTAAGAACAAGATTCTATGATCACAACACTTTTCACTCAAAAGTTCACATTGTTATTTCGCTGTCTTCCATCTTACTCTGCTGCAGATTAGAAGACCAGTAGTGTTATCACTCTTTTCTTTGTAAATCTGTTTTTCTGTCTGAAAGCTTAATAAGGAGTGCTTTTAATCCTACAGGTCCATAAATTGTCCTAGGATTATTTGGGTTTGATTTTTTTCTTTTTCTTTTTTTTTTTTTTATTAAGTTCTTCCAGCACTCAGAGGGTCTTTATCATCTAAAAACTCAACTCTTTATCCAACTCATGGAGATGTTTTTCTGTTAATTCTTTGACTTTTGTTGTTTCTCTTTTTCTTTCTCTCCCTCTTATTATTTGGAATAATTGATTTTCTGAGTTTATCCTACATGTCTTTTATTATTCCTTATTTTCTTTTTTCTTCTATTGTATTCTGCTATGATTTCTTAAGCTAATATTTTAGGTCATTGTTGACTCAATATTCAGCAGGGCTCTTCATTTTTTAAATTATTTTTTTCTTTAAATTTACTTCCCCCCACCCCCCTCCTATTTCTGCTGCAGAATTCAGAATCCAGCTTGATAGGGCCATCTGTTCTAACTGTTTAGAAGGATGGTTCTCTTTCGGCTTACCAATACTTACTAAAGGTACAGTATTTCATCAACCCTGAAAGAAGATGAAATAAGCCATGTAAACTTCTAGCATCAAAAGAAATGAGTATTTTACTGAAATGAAGTAAAAAAATAATAATTGAGAAGAAAAGATAGAATGAGAGGAAAAGCCAGATTATTAAAATGGAAGAAAGAAAAATAGAATTTTGTGGCTGAAAATCTAGGCAATTCAGGGAATGCTGTGAAGAGTTTTATACCAAGTTGCTTTGTATCCATCAGAAGGTGTGTGAGGAGCAGAAAGCACAGTTAGTGAGCAGCGGGAGGGGCAGAAACTGTGAAAGCGGAGATGTTCTCAGAACTCTGGGTGGGAGACCAATGGATCAAGAAAAGCTCAAGAAGCAAGAAGACAGGAAATGCTGGTGTAGAACACATTCCCGGGGCTGGATGCCCAAGTCACCAACATCAAAGCACAAGGTGCACCTTATGGAAAAGAACAATACAAGGTCAAACTTGAAAATGAGCAGGATAAGCTAAAGAAACAAAAGACAAAGCAGGAAATGAGCACCTTTAGCAAAAAGCTCGCCAAGCGAAGACAGATCATATTCAGCAGGAATACAGAACAGAACAGGACTTGAACATGAAGCTTGTGCAGAAGGCCCTTCAATAGTTACAGGAAGTGGATGATTAAAAAAAAAAAAAAGAGAAGCCATGGGAAGAAAACAAGATATTTTATGAATATGTGTCACAGCAAGGTGAGGAAGAGAAAGCTCAGGGAAAGAATTTGACAACATCACAGAGGAAGAAAAGGGAAAGAAGTTAGCTGAGAAGGACCAGGAGAAGGAAACAGCTTGTGAATGAGGTCCTATAGACAAGAAAAGTTCAAATTCAAAAAAGTTGGGCAGAAAAGCAAAAGAACAGGAAGAATGTGCTATGGAAGAGGATCACATCAATGAAAGCCTTAAAGAACTTAACACTGAACAGGAGAGTTTGGCAAGATACTAAGGTTTAGCCTGAAAATACAGGGGACAATTGCAGAGGCAAATGTCCCACCAGCAGCAGGCCCAGGGAGCAGAGAGGGAGGGGGCATGCCGACAGTGTAAAGCAGGGGTAGCAGCAAACAGAATTTTCCAGGACAAGGTCCAAGAGATCTGGACCACGCATTTCAAGTGTCATATAGAAACACGCATCCCACACAGAGAATGTGCCCCAATACGCTGCCGGCATAGTCTCATAAACATCAATACATTTTTTGTCTCAGTCTTTTCATATGTTTGACTGCAATACATTTGCATGTTCCCTTTTTTTAGGTTCAGTATTCCACATCATCTCTCCAAGTATATCACCATCCTTGCAGACCTACAAGCAGTTCAGCATACTGTTAGAAGAGAGATTTCTTAAAGCTGGAAGGTCTATTTCCTTGTCAATTGTAAGTTGGCAGACAGAAAAAGAAAACAGAACTTACTATCCCAGGAGGCTGGTGACAACAGGCCAGCCAACTGTGATCCTGGAAATTAGAGGGTAGGAAGAGAAGCCACTAGATTCCAGGGCTTCTCCCAGATCTTGAGACAATGGAAGTTAGCACCTGAGAGGAACAGTTTGCCTCACAAGGCAGGCCTCTTCTAGGCTGCTGAGGACTGTGACAGCCCCTCCAAGGTTCGCTGAAGTGACAGGCCTGGGCAGCTGGCTAACCTCAAGAATCTGCAGCATTGTCAGATTTTGCTCCAGGCTCCTCCGGAGGTGTTAGACTCTCCTCAGGGCTAAGGGCTTTCAGCTCCTCTGTCCCAGGGGTTTACAAAGAAACCGCTTGGCTGCCCCACGCTGTCCAGGAGTACTCAATCTTTGTGTCGCTGGTGGGACCCACTCCCTGTCCTGATGCTCCAATTGGCCACCATTTCCTTCCCTCCCGTTACCCAAAACTTATACAAACCAACTCCTCAAAGGCCCACTGGGGACCTTGACAGGAGAAAGGGGCCAAGCACCTGTACTGAGTCTGCCATCTTCTCAGAATCCCTGGGAAACTAGTAGGCTTTTGTAATGGTTGTTAGTTTTACTTATTTCCCATACATTATATTAAATTCTTTTAGACTAAAAACTTTATCTTTTAATTCCTTCTTATATCCACTCTCCCCATCGTAGTGTTCAAGTTTAAATCTGAAAATCAGTAAATACCTCCTGCTCCCAGAATCCACATTAGATTAATTTGACAGACAATTCCAAGTCATACCTCTAGATGGGGCACGTGATACAGTTCTCCTCCCTGAGAAAAGCAAGTGAGAATTCCATCCGGAGGCTCAGACTTCCACTTCTGAGTTTTGACTGCTCTTTAACTTTGGGATCTACCTCAGTTGAAAGAGGTGGGTTAAAAAAAAATCTCACTTAAGAAGTTGTCTATGTGGGTAGAGTAAGAGAACAAGTAATCTCTCAGCCCATACCTCACAGCATTAGCAAAGTGAACTGTTTATTTCAGAAAGTGGAAAAAAAAAGATGTCAGGGGGAAATATATATATATATATATTTTTTTCCTGCCAAGAGTTTATCATCCAGGGTTTTGATTTAAAATTAAACTCAAATGCTATTTGTTAAATGCCATTAAAAAAAATAGTCCTATCCCAATCCGACCTCCATGATGGGCTGGAGAACATATTTGCCACACTTCATTGACCCTGGCTGTTCATTTTGTTCCTCTGAAATCAGCGGGTTATATTCTCTAAAAGTAAATGCCTAAAAGTATTTTTATAGATGCTAATAGGTTAAATAAAACTGCTCTCTGTAACCACTATTCAAAAGTAAAGGTCAAAATTCACATTTGCTTTGCTCAGTCCCGCATGACGTTGGTTCATCTTTAACACTGCCCTTGAAGGAAGATGAAAGAATCGATCCAAGGGGAATTCTCCTCCCTAGTAAAAATTTCCTTCATCCAACACGGAAGAGAAACCCAGAGAACTTAAATGTATCTTGTATTTTAGAAGAAAGATACAATGCTTCAGATGAATGAAAGTGTGCTTTGGGTTATCTAACCAAACAAATGGCATTTGATTTTGTAAAACAAGCAACTTGTGAGACACATACAGACCTACAGGCAGACGTGGCTCCTTCCTGGTGAACCTCTGATTAACCAGGCTTCACCAGCAGGAAGGTTGACCATAGCTCTTTCACTGTGGCCTGCACTCTGGGCTGACCCAGAACATGAAACTGCATTCTCTGGTAATGACACTGGTTAGGAAGCCATAACAATATGGCTGGTTTAAACGAGCATTTTTGGCTGGCATGGCTACAAAGACACAGTGCTGCCTCCAGAGCTCCTACTATGTGGTTGCCCACTGATGTGCCTTTGCTTGAAGAGGAGAGGAGGGACTGGGCTAATGTTTGAGGTCCTTAAATTATAGGAAGAGCACTGGAACCTTTCAGACCTGTGTTCCATTCATTCATGCCAAAGAAGATTCTTAGAACAGGGTCAAAACCAGTTACACCTACTCAACAGAGACTTAAAAAGGTAACACATTTAAGGTCTAGGAGATAAAGTATGACATGGAATTTGGGGCTGTTTATGCCCCCAAATCAGCAGTACCATGTACTGACATCTGACCTGAACCTTTAGAGGGCTCTGGAAACACTAAGACATAGGTGTCTTCTTAGGTGATTGGCAGGGATGGTGTTCTTTTTCCTAGTCAGCTGTGTGGGCACAGGATCCCAAGCAAGAGAGGAAAACAGCAGATGCTATTCAGTGTCCTGAAAACGGCCTAATTGTGCATAACTTTGGCTAATCCCTACAATGAGGATCCTTCTTCCATAGCTTAACAGATAAAATAATACACTATTTGTTGAGAACATATTTGCAACAGTCACTTGACATAGATTATCTCAATGTTCATGGTAATCTTATGGAGTGTTAATATTCCTATCCCCACTTGACAGATGAGAAAACTGAGCCCGGGGATGATAAGTATCCAAGGTCTTTCAGGTAATAAGAGGTAGAATTAGTATTTAAACTAGATTAGTTTGACCTTGAAGCCCATAAATACCATATATATGTCATATATACCATATATATACATATATACATATATACATATATACATACATATATATATGTGTGTGTGTGTGTATATATATATATATACCAGAAGTCTTATCCTAACTATCTCAGGCTGCCAATAAAAGAAAAAAAATTATATGTTACAGAAGCAAAGGAGCACAGAAAACAAGGTGACTGACTTTGGGTTTAGGCACCTCGTAAAGGAGATGCCTGCAGGAGATTAAGAAAATGAGTGAGCTGTTTGCCAGCCAAATAGGCCTGGGAAAGGATGCCCAGGCAGAAGGGACCCACGTTCAAAGGCTGGACAGCACTGCTTAGCATGATGTGTTTGTGTAGCTGGGTGGTTTCGCTGAGTGCAAGCCACAGTGAGGAAATGGGGCTGGCCAGGCAGACAAACATCAGGCCTGATCTGACAGAGCCTTTGGTAGAATGTATTCTCTGAGGTTTGGAGATTTGCAGTTTTATCCTGTGGGTAATGCTGAGTCACTAAAAGACTCAGGGTATGTGATGTGTGTGTGAGGATGGTGGTGGTCTAATTAGGTTCTCGTAACAAAGGTAAGAAACTGAAAATAGATACCTATTCCATTAGTTCCTGCAGGAGGGTCACTCTGCTTAATTTTGACGTAAAGCAGTTAGGGCCGTCTCAGAGGAACCCATGCAGCGTTAAATGGAAGACGGTCCCTTTAAAAGCCTCACATATTTCCCGCAAAGCACTAAACATGATGATGGAGGATTTGTTCCTGCTCTCCTACTGTTACATTCCTTCCTCCACTTCATTTCCAGTAATTTAGAACATCTTGTCTCTTTTTTTCATCCTACTTGTCTGTGGTGCAATCAAAATGTTTTTCTCAGTATTTATATGTCCAATTCAGGGTTTTCTCTGAGAGCTGACTTTCCTGGGGCAAGTGAGTTGACAACCTTGGGAACCCTCATATTGATTCTAAATAGGGACCTGGTCTCTTCACTACTAACAGGTCAATTTTGTTTGTTTCACGTTAACAGACATCTATGTACATATATACAGATATATCTATATAGAGAGATGTATATGCATCTATATCTATATATGTACATACACAGACATATATATATATATATATATATATATATATATATATTCATTTCATTTTAAACTTTATTCTTGCAATTTACAGGAGTATACTATCCTAATGTTTTGAAGTTTTGATTTATGGGTTAGCAATACCTCATTGATACAGCTGTCATAAGGCTTAAAGGACATAGCACATCACGTACCTAACACAGCATGGCCCAAAGCAGGCACATACTCGTACCTCTACTTTCCCCACTAGAAGTGGACTGAAGGAATTTCATACCGTATCTGTCTGGACAGTGTCAGGCAGAAGGTAGAAGTCTGCCTCCATCTATCTTAAATGAACAGGAGATTTTCTGAGCTTGTGTAATAAGGAAGTTCAGAAATGGCTGGATCCAAGGCCTTGGTTGGATTCAGTCTCTTAGGCCTCTCCTTCCCTTCTCCTTCCCCCTCTCGCCTCCTCCTCTGTCCTTTCTTTCATTCTTCCTCTTCCCTCCTTGATGTTGGCTTGGATGCTTAGGAGGCTCCTCCCAAGAAGTGACAAGGACAGCTGCCAGCAGCTCTAGACATAAACTTTAGCAACCAAGCAGTCTCAAAATGACAACACACTTCTTTCCAATGGCTTCATCAAGAATGTCCCAAAAGCCATGGGAATCCTAAAAATCATTCAAAAATTATTTTCACAACCTCGTTGTGTCAAGTAGGTACAATTGTACCTAGACTACTGCATAGAAGTCTGCTAAATTCAAATAAGGAAAAAACAAATAAGCTGACAAACGTTCAAACAAATTACATACTCAGACAAAAGATGTGGACTCCACTTTGGGTTATAAAATAAAGATTAGATTCCAGCCTAGAAAAAACAAGAGCTTTAAACTTGCACATAGCAAGCCTTTCTGTAGGAGAATATACGAGAAAACCCAATGACTAGTGCTCTTAAAGCGGAGAAACACAGAGTCACACATGGGGGAAGAAACTCATGCGAAGACAGAAGCAGAAATTGGAGTGATGTGGACTAAGCCAAGGTACTCCAAGAACTGCTGGCAGCCACCAGACGCTTGGGAAGAGGCAAGAAGCAGACTCCCCCTCAGAGCCTCCATAATTGTGAGAGAAAAAATCTGTTGTTTAAGCAACCCATTTTGTAGTAATTTTTTACAGCAGCCCTAGGAAACTAATGCAGATATCAATATGATGCAATGGAACGAAAATTAAAATTCTAGACGAAACACTTTAGTTTTAGTTCACTCTACTTTTTTGCAACCCATGGAGAAGGCCAGTTATCATGCTGAGAACTTCATTTATCTTACCTGAAAAATGGGGTAATAATATCTGTCCTGCCAACTTAGAAGATTATATGAAAATTAAATCAAAGATTTTAAAACTATACTGGGTATTCCAACGTGTGTTCAGGTGAACTTGAGGGGCTGTAAAGATGAATTCTATGATGAAGTATGTTTGGAAAATCCTGCATGTCTGGCTTTTCTCCAAACGACCCACAACACAGGTTATTATATAAAAGGCAAGAAGAAGACTTGTAATTTGGAATCTATTTAGTCTTATTTGACCCAGTCATCTCCATATTTCTTTAACCATAAACTATTTCCCTTGAGGAACTTCAATTAATGTCTCGTAGATGCTTGCATTGTTTTGGAGCACAGTCTGGGAAACACCACCCTATGCCTTTGGAAGATACTCTGTCTTTTGAGGATATATGCTTAGGAATTGCTCATGTAAGATAAAATAGAGAACACTTGCAAAACCTGCAGAAATCATCCATACTATGTCTTCATGGCAGCGTTCTTGGTTTTGCGTACTGCCCACATGGCTCCTGTTGAATGGAATTGGAAGAACTGTGTAAACAGAGTAACAGGTTTTTAAAAATTCATGCTCCAACCCCAAGTTTAGGAACCAGAAGTTCCTCTAACTCCAGAATGATGGCAGGAAGAAAACACACATCTGCTAAGACTCCTCCGTGTCTGGGACCCATGACAGACAATTTCACAAATGTTATTTCATTTCATTGAAGTCTTGTGTTCTTAATGTTTGTCTCCTAAAACATACATGTGAAAAACATATTTAGGTATGAACATATATTTCCTTTTATGCCAAAAACAACTTGAAGTTACATCATTTACTAGCACTTTTATTGGCAACAGAACCTAAAATAAGGAAGTAGTTAACAGTCTAGTCCAGAATCCCAGATCACGTATGTTTTATGTTTTAAAAATCCTTTCAGGACTTTTATCTCAGGAGACCATCAACTGTTAACTATCGCAACAACTTAAGTGATGAGCTAATTCATGCATTGTCCCACCTGTGGCAATACAGCGGCGAATGAAACAGACAGAGTCCCTGACCTCCTGGAGCCTGTGTTCTACAGGAAGGAGGTTAAGCACAAACAACGAAATGAGTAAATATATACATGATGAAACTACCAAGAAGAAAAATTAAACAGGCAAGTAGAATGAAGAGTGAGGTAAGTGTGTTGTTTCATATGCACAGTCAGGAAAGGCCTCACTGAGCAAGGAACCTTGAGCAGAGCCTGATGGAAATGTAGGATTAGTCAAGATACTTGGGGAAAGAGAAGAGAGTACCAGCAGGAGGGGACATCGGATGCAAACAACCTGCTTGCACTGTGACAATACTTAGCACGTTCATGGAACAGTAAGGAAGCCTAGTGTGGCTTAAACAGAGTCATTAAGGGGATAGAGAAATAAGAGATGAGGTCAGACAGTTGAGTGAGGGACTGAGGACACAGATCATGTGTGGGCTTCACAGGACATGGTAAGACTTTGACTTTGACTTGGGGTGAGTTGAGAAGCAATTTAGGGTTTTGAGTAGAGAAGTGGTATGATATGGCTTACATTTACAAATGTCATCCACGTGGAGAATATGACAATGGTGTGGAAAAGAGAAACCCATGGACATAGGAAGACCAGTTAGAGACTGTTAATCCAGATTATTCTAAGAGGTGGGTGAGGCCAGACCAGGGCTATGGATAGATAGCATGTGATGTATGAGAGAAAGAGAACAGTCAAAGAAGACTGTGAGGTTTAAACCTAAGCATCTAGAAAGATAAAGGTCCATTCGATAAGATGGAATGACTAGATAGGAGCATGGATTTTTGTTGTTGTTGTTGTTGTTTGCTTGTTTGTTTGTTTTGTGGGAGAGGGACAGGCAGGTAGGGAAGAGAGAATCAATAGTGTAGTTTAGTACAAACTAAGTTTAACATGCCTTTTAACATCCAAATGGAGATGATAGTTAGTTGGATATGCTAATGTGGTGTTCAGGGTGGAGTGTGGACTTGGTATCATCTGCTTATAAATGTTGCTTAAAGCTGTGAGACTAGATGAGATCACTCAAAAATTGAGATTGGACAGAGAAAAGAGCAAGAGACTGAGTTTTGGGGTATGTCAATGTTTAGAAGACCATTTTTATATATGTATGAGGTTCAAAGAGGTATCGTACTTTGACTCAGGTAGCATGGCTGGAAAGTGAGCAAGCCAGGGTACTTTATCATAGCCAGTGAAGTTCTTCATCATATAAGATATTCATACTCTTGTCATGAAAGAGATGGCTCAGCAGGGATCTGGAAACACTGTTCTTTCCTCCTGAGGATGAGCTACACACAAGAAAACTCTAATGAACCCTGGTAAATTGGCATGAACCAAGCTTTTAAATCAAACTGATTCCACGAGGCACGTAAAACCAGATAGTCTTTTGATTTCTTGGGGGTATAGAAGAAAAAGCTATAGATTAAAGATCGTAAACACTATATATCATATTCTGTTTAATATATGCAATCACGTATTGAGTGTTACTGTGCCAGGCATTTTGCTCCACTGCTGTGCTGGATACTTTCCATGCCTTTCCATATATCCACTGTCCATCCTGTCCACCCCTGCTCTGTGCCTAGAGATACTGATCAGTATAGATCACCTCAAATGGCTCTCTTATCCTCTGTTCCACACAGCTGTCTTTCCAGATTACAGTCCTCATCCTCTCCACTCATCCCTTCCAGAGAGAGGGCTGGGGTAGAGGCGGGAGTACCGCTCTAGTACTAGCCTGAGGATACAGTGCTAACCATTGTGCTGCTTCCCTTGAAGCCCACTCACAATTTTGTAAATTGTCCCTTTCTTGAACCCTCTTTACATCACCCCATTTGAGCATGTCATCTTTTTCCTTTGGGAACCCGGAGCAATACAGCTTAAGAACGTTGTCTTGTTAGCCCTCTCCTCTGCACCACGTCACTACAACATAGGTATAATCCCCATTTTACAAATAGAAAAAGAGAGGTCATTTGCCTGCATGCTCACAGAACAGGGTAGAGTCAGGATTTAACCCAGGGTTGTCTGACTCCAAAGCCTGTGCATAACCATTTCACAATATTGCGATGCAAAGCAATTCTAATCAATAGTAATTACAAAATGATAAACAGTTATGAAGTTATAAATAAATCAATTCACAATGTGTTAAAATAATTTTTAAAATAATTGCTTATTATATGCCAGCATTTCATAAGTATTAGCTCCTTTGATGCTTATTCTAACCCCATTATTGTCACCATTTTCGAGAGAAAGAAAGTGAGACATATTTTCTGATAACCATTTCCAAAGGGAAGCACTTTCACAGAAAAGCCTCAGTGAGCAATTTGACTTTCATTAAAGACACAAAGGTGACATACAGGGAGAGAGATGCGAACATAGCCATGGCAAACAAATGAATAATTTCGTAGTAATTTCTTCAAAGTTCCTTCTGGTCGGCTCTACCTGCCAAGGCTCTCAGCGCTTCCTCCTCCACCTGTGCTGCCTGTGCTCCACTCTGACCATCCTGCTCTCCTCTTACCCAGGTCCCCTCCTGTCCCAACATTTTCTATGCTTCTCCCAGTTTTACAAATACCAATGTTCTATCCCAAGTGTCTACCCCACTGCCCACCTAGACTCATCTGATTTGGATTGTGGGTTAGTTTTCTCTCTTAAGAGACAGTAGTTAAAATTATCTATCTGCATGTCATCTACTTATCTATGATTCTCTAACTAGGTCTGTATATCGATGGATGTCCTTTGAATTACATCAATGGTTAATCTCCAGAACGATGTAGAAGTGAGATTTAACTTCCAAGCTAACAAATTGTCCTTCAACAATTTTATGGATGCTGTCTGAAGATGAGGAAGAGAGAGACAGACAGACAGATAGACTTGGAGTTTAAATAATTCCTCAATGTCACAACCAATATATAGCCCAGATGGGATGGGAACATTCCAAAGTCTGTGTTAGCTTCTATGTTATAATTCAGTGACAATACTGTAGGAATAAAATTTTTCATTGACAAGGAAGGAAAAATTAGTCATATTTAATATAAAACTTAAGCACTTTGAACAGATTACACTTCTTTGCCAGGAATGCAATAAAACTGACAACAACTTCCCAAATGTCCGTATACACTATGTGTAATTTGCTTTTGTGGTCAATATTGTCCAGAAGCAGAAACAGACCAAGCCTTAGCTGTCAGGCTCTTCAGTGCATTTGACAGTCACTGTGACTGGCCAATCACTAATCAACAAACCAAGATTTTCTGAGGGCCTGTCCTGTACTTGGCTGTGTGGATATTAAAATTGTAGCACATGCCCTCATTCTCTGCCTTTAAGAAATATATAGTTGGGGAGTCAAAACAAAACATATAAAATAACCATTCACTATGTAAGATAGTACATACATGTGTGTCAAATTGCATATATGAACTACTAATATCAAAAAAGAATAAAGGCTAGAGGGGCCTGGGGGTGTTCATGGAGGAAGTAGGTTGGCATCCTTGTTGACATAGCTTTGAGTCTTCCCTTTCTGGCTTCAGGATATAAATTACTAGATGTTAATCATTAGTTATCAATTCTTCAGTCCAACTTTCTTTTGAAATAAATTTTAAGTAAAAATGGTTACTTTCTAAAGGCAGTCATTATTTTCAACAATTTTCTCCAATTCTAATAGAGGGTCTGTGCCACTTCAGATGTCCAGAGGAGGTTAATCAGAGTAGGTCCCTCCTGAGAGCTTTTTCCACTGCTTGCATTGATCGTGTGTCATTCCTGCGGCAGAGCTCTTAGCATTTCAGCTCTCTTTAGCCTGCACAGAAGTTGCGTATCCTCGGCCTGTAAGGAAAGCACACCAGAGTCACACACAGGTCTGGTACTTGTCCCCCCCCACACACACACAGCTCTGGGTTTACTTGCTCCCAGGGATTCAGTGCAGGCACTACAAAATAATCAGCCCAAGGTTTGTGTGGGCCCAGAATTTTCTGACTCTAATCGTGCCTAGTGTGTGGCCTGTCAGGACTGTGCTAGCATGTTTTATTGACTACAGTGGAGTCCTTAGAGCCCTAGATCACAAACACAAGCTTGTGATTGTGTAGGAGATAAGAGGTTGAAGTTGACCCTCGCACAATGCCGGTCTGAACTGCATGGATCCAGTTATCCTTGGATTTTTTTCAATAAATACTGTAAATGTATTTTCAGTTCCTATGATTTTCTTAACGCTTTGTTTTCTCTAGCCTACTTTATTGTTAAGAATACAGTATAATACATACAACAAACAAAATTGTGTTAATTGAATGTTTACGTTATCTGTAAAGCTTTCCAGTCAAAAGTAGGCTGTTAGTAGTTAAGTTTTGGGGGAGTCCAATGTTATATGTGAATTTTCGATTGCATGGGGTGTGAGCACCCCTATCCCCCACGTTGTTCAAGGGTCAACTGTATTTTCTTTTTCTGGTGTTAGTTCTGAATCTTTTTCTCTTTACTCACCATGAATCTTTCTTCTCACTCAAAAAGAGGTAGAGCCAGCAGTAAATCTGAATATGAGAATGTTTAAACACTCACTAGGCTGGGGGGGCACCATTAAAAAAGTCCCTTCCTGGATATTGGCCAGATGATGTCAACGTCTCAGAGTGTTAGTACATTTATAGGCAAAATTCAACATGGAAAGGGTAAAGGGACAGTTTGGCTCTCCTTTTAAAACTCAAAGCAATAACATAGTGGCTAGAAGTCAAGGTTCAAAAGGCCAGAAGTATAATGAGTTTGTTAAAGTCTCAGTGGTTCATATGGTTTAGGGATGTAAGGAATGGCATTAAAATGCCTTAAACATCATAACCCATAGAATAGAGTGTCTTTGAGCTGTTTGTTATTGGGTTTTTTTTTTGTTTTTAAAGAAAAGAGGCCTCTGCCTTTATGAGCTTCTTCATAGGGATTCCATTCCAGAAGCTTGGGATTTAGAGAAATAAATAAACTAAAGTCTCAGGCTCATTGAGGTCTCACGAAAAGGTGGCATTTAGAAGCTGGTTGTGTCAGAAGCAGGGAATTGGGGCTGTGGCCAATTGTAGGCACTAGTTTTCATATAGGGAAGGCAGTAGCCCAAATGATGTGACTTTTGAAGAACTGTGGGGCACACATTCTTTCCTAAAATCAATTCTCTGTGCTTTGCCCGTGTTTGAAAAGTCACTTTTGGTTTTAGAGTAGAGATTTTCAAAGTATGTTTCTCAAAGCCCCAGGATTCTTTATCAGGCCCTATGAGGCCATGGAGAAAACCAGAGGGGTGGTCTCTGGGACCCCACTGTAGCTTTATCCCCATTTATTTATTTTCATTTGTTCAGAACATTGACTAACAAATGGGTTGAAATATTTAGTTTATAAAATGGGTTTTGCTAAAAAGTAAAAACAAGAAAATGAACAACCAACAACCCACCGATCTAGAAAACTACCACGCCCAGGTGTCACTGTCAATGGCAGTGTATGAAAATGCCCCAGTGCGTGTGGAGTAAGGACATAATTGCAATACATTCACAGTGCTCACTGCAGTGAGCTTAACCAAGAGCAGGGCTCTACCAATGGAAACCCCAAACCTCAGATATGATGGGGGCAGGGTGACGGGGAGGTCGGAAGAATTGGGGCACGTTGGAAGTCAAAAACGTCTGAGGAGGACGAGGGGAGGTCAAGCCCCAGGGAAGCGACACATTTTAGGTACTTGGTAGAGTGTCAAGTAAAGATGGATATTTCCACCGAAGATTCCAAAAGGTGCAGAACATTGCAAGCGGATGACACATAATATTAAATGGAAGATTCAACTGAAATGCCCTATGAGCAACCTCAAGTGTGAAGTCAATGGAGCGGCCTACAATCAAGTGAATTTCAAAGGAAAATTCTTAGATCCAGTTGCATGACTTTGAGCCTCTCACCAACTTCAAAGGTATAAAGATTCCCCAAATGGGAAATTTAAAGAAAGTTTTAGGAGAAAGCTTTAGGTAGAGAAAGCTGTGCTATGAATTTTACCCTCTGCCCCATGGGGAAGAGGGAACATGGGACCCAGCTCCTCGCGTTGAGTCTAGTGAGAGGGGTTTCCAATGGGACGACTTAGAGAACCTGTTTTTGTTGCCTGAGTTTGGGAAGTTCCTTTTGCACATGCCAAAGCACCCTGGTGTCCTGTGGGAGAAAGGAAGCTGCAGCTAGAAAATGACTTTTTCCCTCATACTGCAAATCAAGGTATGTAACACCGATAGCCAGGTGGAGACTCCACAGAAGGAATGCCAGCCCAGGGCCCTTGTATACAGGTTCCCAAAGACGTGCCAAAAAGCACTTCTGCTAGAGGAGAAGGCCTGCACGGAGAATATCTGTGTAAAATGTAACACCAGAAATTCAGAGGCTGAGGAGTGACCAGAACTATAGTTCAAAGGTGAGGAGAATTGTTTTCTGATTCTGTCCCAGAGGCCAAGCAGGTGAGGAATCCTGGAAGAATGCCTGTGCGGCTCTGAAAGCAAGAAGCCAGCTTACAGGCATGACAATCAGGAATTTTTCTTTCCCCTTTGTCTATCTTTCCTCTCTGTTCTGGAGCGCCAAGTCAGAAACAACAGCTACTGAGTGGCAGAAAATGTTGGCAAGAAGGCAAGAAGCCCATCACATCCCCTTTTCCAAGGACAGATTTGTCCCATGCCAGCTCTGGCAAATGGAAAACAAGCCTTATTTTTGAATACAAATTGTAGTATTCATTAATGTATTATGACTGAAGATCTTAATTTCTGAAAAAAGACTGTGCTTTGTAACTTAAGCACTTTGGGGTCTCTTTTTATAAAGTAAGAATAACCAGCAATGTAATGGTGCCTGATAGTTTTCTTCCTAAAGCAGAAGAAATCCTCCCCAATGATTTAATCTTAAAGTGGCAATGTGTGTGTGGGGGGGG
>NW_017731496.1:2875574-2879780 GCF_001890085.2 Hipposideros armiger | reverse complement strand
AGGCTTGTTTATTGCACCAGTTAAAAGTGCTTATAGGATAGTTGATTCCAGCCCCACAGCAATGTCCAGGGCAGGCCTTGACCCTGAACTGAAAAGTGAAATCCCACACACTGTGGTCAGGGGAACGGTGATTGGTAGAAGGAGCCATGGAGGGTTTGGGAGGTTGGTTTTACAGTTACTTGATTTGTGTCTTTCAGTTTGTCCTTGCAGAAGCTTCTCGTAGGTAGCGTTCAGCCTCAGAGTTCTTTTGGCCTCACCACATGGCAACATTATCATAACCTCACCCACTGCAGTAGAAAAAAGTCTATCTTGAGTATTCATACCAGATAGATAGATAGATAGATAGATATAGGAAAAACAAAACAGACCCCCCCCCAAAAAATATACATATTTGTTTTGTTTTTTAGTGTTTGTTTTTTAAAGTGGGGCCAAAGAGAAAAGTAAGGGGAAAGTGCTTGGTTTATAGGAGGCAATGGTTTATATACCCTAACCCTAAAAGTTCGATTTTCTTTATTTGTTTTTGGGGGTGGGGGGAATAGTTTGTCTCCTTTCAAAATATTAACTATCTACCCAAGTCTGTTCTTATTTGCTTCTTTCAGTAAGACCATTCACAGCTTCTCACTAATGGGAAACAGTCACATAACCAGAAAGAAAAAAGTTAATCTCTAAGGAGAAAAAGAGATATGGATTTGTAAGATTGGAAGAATAGGCAAAATGTAACAACACATCATCTATTAGACGCAGCAGGAAATAGAACTGGAATTATGGCTCAAGAATTACAGGAAGAAGCACATGGGAGCCTTGTTGCCTTGGGGTTTTAGGAAGCACTTCTAATGAGCTGTTTTATGCATAAAATATTTCTGAATATTTTATTTGAACAGTAAATAGTAATCTTCTGGAAAAAACATACAGTTTTATTCCTTGACCCACAGGTGGGGGAAGAACTTGTATGAAAACTGGAGGGAAGATTATACATACCTGGGTTCGATAAAAAACAGAGTGGCATTGATTATTGTCATCTCAGATTTTCACCTTCTCATGGGCAACGCCGATTTACTCATTGACACGTTTAACAAATGCCAGGAGTAAGCATTGCATGATAGAGGACAAGCTCAGCCTCCATCTCATTACCAAGTGAGTGGTGGTAACAAAGCCACTTTATCTCGCTAGGCCTTAGTTTCCTTACTTTAAAGCAGGAATGATAGTAGTCCTGACCTCATAGGCTTTTTATGAAAATTGGACAGACTAATGTTGATGTGGTGACCATGAGAAAGAACTGCTCTGCTTTCATGCTATGGAAGCATGTTTGATTAACAACCACAGCTGCTGTTCTTTTGGACCCACCACCATATTCCCAGAGGGCTGCTCCCAGCCAAGCATGGTAGGGGTGCCAATTCAGGTCATTCCTGTGAGATATGGGACCCCCCCCCAAAAAAAATGACTTTAGCTTGAAGACTCCCATTGGCTTGGTAGAACATTTCTTGGAATCACACTGCAATGTGAGACTCTTCCTACCCAACCATCCTTCCTCCCTCTCTCCTTCCACGGGTGTTAGACCATCACAGTAGTATGAAGGCTCTGGCCGCTACTCCCTCCCCTTTCATTCTTCATGGGTTTTTCACCCACAATAAATCTTTTTCATTGCATCCCATCTTAGTATATACAAGCTAACATAGTTGGTGAAAAATCATCATCTGGTATGCAGTACATGCTGAATAAATAGCACTTTTTATTATTAACAAATAGAGTGGTGAGTAGCATAAATGTGGAATGCTTGTGGGAATTCTGGAAAGGAAAACTTATTTCAAACCAAGACATTCAGAAAGATTCTATGTGTGAGATGGATTTTGAGCTAGCTGGAAGGTTTTCTAAAGTGCGTTTTGCTAAAGATTGTGGCAGGCATATGAGCTAGGGAATAATACAAGCAGAACGAAGAGGCTAGGGAATGCAGAATCTTCCAGACTGGCTGGAGGGTTAAGGTGATGTGCAGTTGTAATGCCATACAAGTGTAGAAGAGTAGATTGGGCTAAGCTGTGGAGAGGGATTTGCATTAGTCAATTTTGCTATTGTAACAAGCAACCCCCAAATTTCAGTGGCTCACAGCAACAGACATTTATTTCTCATTTGTGTTACATGCTGGTGGCTGTGGCTCACCTGTTGTGGTTTCACTCCATGTGTCTTCTCATCTTTGACTCAAGCTGAAGAAGCTGCCCCGTTTGGGAAACACGGTTTCCCAAGGAAAAGGACTGGCAGAAACACATGATGCGTTTTGAAGCTTCTGCCAGAGAAAAGACAGATGTCGGGTCTGCTCATATGCCATTGGCCAAAAACAAGTCATATGGCCAAACCTGAGATCACTAGGGCAAAGAATACCACTCCAACACAGGCGGCACTAAAAGTCACATTGCAATGGATGGCGACACATAATCCTCTCACAAGAAAGAAGGCTAACTGGTTGGTAACAACGAATCAGCCTACCCCAGATAAGAAATTATTCAGTTGACCAAATATAAACATGGAAGAATTTTTAGTAGGCCAGTGACTCATCAGGGTTGTTTGGCGGAATGTAGATGAATCAGGAACAGGGAACGAAGAGAAGAAAAATGCTTCACTGGTCTAAGCAAGAGATGGTGACAGGCAGGCTAAAGTAGTGACAACTGGAATTAACTCTGTCCTTTATTCCAGGACTCAACGCTCTAGTCTTTATTCAGGGACCTACACAAACAGATGAAGAAACTCACTTGTTAAGATGAAAACCAATCAAATCATTTTATAAGCATCTGGATATTGGGGAAGGCAGGGCCGATGTCAGGTTGGCTTCCGAAAACTATGAAAAAGAAGTTGAATTCATCTTCAGAGCCCACTGTCCTCCCTGTACCTGTGTCCTCACAGGACTCCACACTCTCCATCCCCATTGACCGAGCCCCAGCCCACAGTGCTTTCATTCTGTCCCTAAGATGCCCAGCTCCACACCTGGAACCTGCACAAGACAACTGCCAGACGACTCCCACCTCCTCTGGCCTGACCCTCTGCTCACCCACCTTCCTCGTGAACCACACTCCCAGTCCCCAAGCCTCAGGTCCTGGCTAGGTAACTGGCTAGCTGCTCCCTCTAAAAACGCAATTCCCTGTAAAGTGTCCCTTTACCCTCCAGTTCTGAAATGTTTGTATTTTAAATGATTGTCCTAGGTAGAGAGTACCTTAACCTCCAAAACGCAGTCTCTTATATAAGCCAGTGGACAGAGACATTCTGGAGCGTGGAAAGCAGCTCGCGACAGAACTGAAACCAGATCACGTAGGCAGGTGCTCAGTGTGTTAGGGTCCTACTTGGCCACTCCCTGTCAGGGTATGCGGAGTGTGTCACAAGCTGTTCCCTGGTCTGCATAGGGTCCAGATAGACTATACAATACCAAACATGAAATTCTGCAGTCTTACAAATGCATTTCAATTTGGGGATTCAGAGCCAGAGACCAATGCCTGCATACTCATGGACTCATTATGATCATGCTGCACCCTAAAAAAACTTCTCAGGGGTGTTGGTTCACTTGTTGTCACCCTCTCAAGCCCATGGACAAACAGTTTATAAGTCATTGCTTTCTAATGGGAACAGAACGGAAGGCCATCCCAGAGAAAGATGTGACCCCCATCCAGTGCTGGTTTGGCAAGTATTTCTGGCCTCTTCTTGAAGTGCATGATATCTTTCAGCTCCCACCACAGCATCGGTGGCCTGATAAAGGCAATTCTTTTTTTTTTTTTAACTCAATGATTCTAACAACCAGCGCCCCTTGGGTGAATAAGTTACCTGACACTTAACAAGTGGCACTGGGTCACATAATAATCTTCATCGTACCATCTACCCCAGGCATAGAGAGCCAAAGGCCTCCTCACCACAGCAGCCAGATTATCTGCTGGAAATGCTAGATAGAGCATCCAGTTGGACCTGCAAATACATTGCCTGGGGTCCGTTGCTCCTGAGCCATTTCTGGACTCATGCAACAGCTGTGGAGCAAGGCTGAAAGACAAGTCACCTGGAGGCCTGGTCACTCACTGGCCTGGGAGCTCCGCCACCGCATCAGTTCCACAGTGCCTGGGACTCTGCGGGATTTTTGGCACCAGTTTCCCATCTTCCATCCATGGAAAGGGGGAGAGGAAAAGAGGTATTGGTGGTGGGGGAGGGGGGAGAGAGAGAGAGACAGAGAGAGAGAGA
>NW_017731496.1:2837210-2875539 GCF_001890085.2 Hipposideros armiger | reverse complement strand
GAGAGAGAGAGAGAGAGAGAGAGAGAGAGAGAGAGAGAGAGAGAGAGAGAGAGAGAGAGAGAGAGAGATTACTACTGCAATAAGTTAAAAGGCATCTGTTTGTGAATAAATTTTGCAAAGTTTGAGTGGAGTAAGGCGACAGAACAGGGAAAGACGGAGAAACCTGAGCTGCAAGAGGCTGGAAAGACTTGGGCTGACTTGGCAGATGACAGGTTTTGTAACAGATTTTTAAAATAATGTTGCTTTAGGAACAGAAAGAAAGCCAAGCCAAGAAACATCAACAGTAAGTTTTCCTCCTTTTTCCCCCTAAGATATGCTGAAGCCAGGTTTAATTTTATGTCAGGAAAGAATTCTCTCCTGAGACTTTCTTGGCTACGGTTCAGTTGAGGATAATGTTTTCCAGCCATGTTTCCAGAGTCCCTCAAAAGTTGAAAGGAAAAGGGCAGCCAGTCATGAAGATTTCACTTGGAAGCAGCAGGGGGAGCTATTATAAAGAAATGAGTGGTTTCTTCTCTTACCAAGGTCATTTCTGAAATTCAGCCAGCATTATCCACGTGTGGTTTTCAGGACCAGGGAGTACCTAAAGGATGAAATATTTACAGATGCCAGCAGCTTTTATATCTCTGATTTTAATGCAAAGACTTCATGTTATATTTTAACTCAAAAAGAAAAAAAAAGTCTTAGATATTTGTACAAGTTGCTGGCAGTATTCCATGATTACTTCCATCACCATGTAATGATATCTCCATACTGTATATTGCAATTCCAAAGTCTTTGATGGAATTGGATGTTTAAAGTGAGACTTCCAGGGCATAAATAAAAAAGAGCCATTATAACAACCTCACCAAAATTTACCTCTCCTTACCACATAAGGTATAGCGATACTGCCCAGATGACTTATGTGTTTAGTAGCTCTGGTTTTCACATTACTTGGGCCCATTTAAAAACTAAGGGGAAAGGAGGTAGGGAGGCCAAAGTCACCACATATCATTAGAAATGTTCTGTTCTCCTTCATGTTGGGGTGTTTTGAAATCCTCCATTAAAACACACCAGTAAGTCAAAGATTAAATAACTATTAACATTGTAGGTAATTCTCATGCTCGCCACCTCCGATTAGTTGGTTTCTTCTGATATCAACAAAACTCCTATGTATAGAACCTTCTGGAGCTAAAGTTTGACAATTATCGGTGTCTCTCGTATACATTTCTGTGACTATTGCTTATACGTTATTGTCAGGGATGCCCCCCAGGAGTGCTACATGCAGGCTTCCAGAAGAGTCAGCTAACGGGAATCCTGCAGGGAGACTGAGCCCAGCGGCAGAGGGAGGCAATGGGTGATTGGCTGGACCAGAGGGCATTCAAGAGAAGAGGCATCTTTCAAGGAGGAAGTTGGAAATCAGAGATCTCTCTGACCAGGTGTATGGGCAATACAGTCGCCTTATAGGCTAATTGTATGGCCCAAGGGATTCCATCATAATTGAGTGCCTCAGATTTTCAGACAGATTATGGGAAAAAGATCTGAGAAACCAAGAAATTGCTTAGAAAATAGGCTGAAATTCATAGAGGACTGGCAGGAACAGAGTCTACAAACAAGCAATATTATCTAGAATACATAGATAGAGGTGGGAGAATTGAGAGACTCAAGAGAATTAGATACAAGTAGCTCAAGAATAGCCATGTCTTCTCTTGGAATCATTTTGTTCACACCCTGTAATATCATGAAATACTTTGCATGCCTGCCCTTGAGAGAACAAACATATCAGCTATTTCCAAATATGGCTGGCTTACAGAAATATACTTCCTACTGTACTGATCAGCAGTGTTCTCAATGGTTCCAGAAACTTCCAAATCATCCAGCAAATACTTAGGTACTCATTCTTAACTGTAATCTGAGTAAGAGCTGCCATATGTCTTTGCTTCATTCTTACGCTATGAGAGAACTATAGGATCAACACAAGGCTGCTTTCCTGTGTGTCATCTGTGGGGACCTCTGACCATGCTCTTTTCTCTAAGGGTTCACTAGGAAAGTAGCGATGATGTTACCTGCTGGATTCAGGGATAAATCAGTAATGGAAGGTCGGCTTTGATAGTGGTTTCGGATTGAAGTTTGTTCTGTCCGTGCCGAATTACTATGAATTTAAATGGGTTTACATATGTACCTAATTTATTAAGTAGTATGAACTCAATAAGAAATCTGAAGCTTTTATATTTCTAAATCATTCCTCCCAAATGTACTGTACCAAGTATTAATTCTCTACTGGGTAGCAGATCTCTTCAGGGCGCCTGAGGCAGCGCCATAATTTTCCAGTTATTTTCAGGTGTTAAGCCCCAGTCCAATCAGTCATCAAACTCTAGTTTTTCCTCACCACCTGCCCTTCTGCACTTTACCCCGTACAAGCATGAACTGGCACTCTGCCGGATTGGAGCCATCTCAGGGACACACCACTTCGTATTCCCTTCTAGGATTATTCTTCCAGAGTCTTGAGTTGGCAGGTGGGCAGGGAAGGGGGGGAGCATCATTCCACAGGCTGCGGCCATAACCCCTCTTCCAGTGAGTGGGGTTTCTTTGGCCACAGCCTGGCTGTGGATGCCCTTTCTGAGGGCAAATTCTGGCTTTCTCGGGGAACTAGAGGTCTCAGTTCTCCGCACCACAATGATTTGGAAAATCCTGCTCAACCTCTTAAAGTGCCTCAGCCCCTATTACTGGCCATGTATTCCACAGTCTCTTGCAGCTGGGGTGCATGGGGGAACTGACTTGGAATGGGGGTTGAATAAGCTCAGCTATATTCTAAGTAGTGTCTACCTCACCCACAGGAATCTCCTATCTTGACCATTAAACTGAGTGAGGTCACCCTGCCCCCTCCATCCCATAGCCCCTCCCTGTTCAAGACTGATCTCCCCTTGACCAAGGAGGTACAGGTAATTCCACAAACCCATTGCCTCAGCAAATGCCCAATGCGGAAGCTAAATTATACAACAGTCTTGTGAATGATTCTCCCAGAAAGGTTTTAGGAAGAAAGACTGGGCACCCCCATTGCCATGCCCCATGAAGAGGCGAGAACTGCCTCTCATCTCACACACACTGCATTGTAATAACCCTTGGATGTACCGCCGCTCTCTCTTGTTCTCAGTTTTTTTTTTGCTTTTGTTTTAGGTTTGGGGGGTTTTTGTTTTTGTTTTTTTTAAGATTTTATTGGGAAATTGGGGAAAGGGAACAGTGTTGGGGAATTGGAGAAGGAGAACAGCCAAATTGTTGTCCTTCAGTCTTAGTTGTGGAGGGCACAGCAAGCTCAGCTCCCAAGTCCAGTCACCATCCGGCCACCCACGGACAGCTCACAGCCACTCAGCTCAAAGTGTCATGTTCAATCTTAGTTGTGGGTGGGCATAGCACACCATTCCATGTGGGAGTTGAACTGGCACCCTTGTTGCTAAGAGCTCACGCTCTAACCACTGAGCCATCTGGCCTCCCATAGGCAGCTCAGCTCAAGGTGCTGTGTTCAATCTTAGTTGCAGGTGGCGGTATAGCCCACCATCTCATGTGGAACCTGCAAGCTTGTTGTCAGGAGCACATGTTCTCACCAGCTGAGCCATCCTGCCACCTGTTGGCAGCTCAGTGGCAGCTCAGCTCGGGTGCAGCTCACTGGCCGATGTGGGAATCGAACCGGTAGCCCTGTTGCTCAGAACTTGCATTCTTAACCAACTGAGCCACTCAGCCAGCCCCTTGTTCTCAGTTTTATGATGTGAAAGATGGAGGCTGGGGGTAGCCAGCCACATCTGTCACCCATAGGAAATGTTGGCCCTGACTCCAGTAGCTGTCAGTGCAGGTATTAAATTCTTTCTCTGTCCTCACCTTGGGTCCCAGTTGCCAATCCCCAGAGTCTCAATGAATAGCTTGTCACAGATTGAAAACTTCTTTGAAAGATAGAAAATACAGAATAAATATATAAACATTCAGGATAGGTATTTGGAATCAGTGGGGCCACTCTTAAGATTTTTCATTACCACCCATTAATTCAATTTATTTAGCAAGTGAATAAGAACCAAATATCTATCACAAGCCAGACATGATGATAGACTCTTCTCATGAAAAGAAGGGATATCCCCCATGCTTTTAAAAGTCTCTACTATTGTGTAATATTTACAACTCATGACCTTAAATGTATAAAGGTATAAATTATAAAGGCAATGTGCTAAGGGCAGTAAGAGGAGAGAGAGAATGTGTGTCTGGAGAAGCCAGGGTAGGCTTCAAAGAAAAGATGGTATTTGAGCGGCTCTTGAAAAATGAATGACATCAATCATTAGAAAGGGAAAATAAAATAAGGGGAAACCTTTCAAGTAGAGATAATAGGAACATGAGCAAGGACAAAAAGATATAAAGATTATGGTGAAGTGAGTTCATATGCCTTTGGGTGGGGTGGTGAGAGTGTGGTGAAAGATACTCTGAGTCTAGCAGAGGCAGTTGTGTCTAAACTGCAAATGCCTTTGTAGTATCTGTTCAGAAGGAGTTTGGAATGTTTCTCTATATGAAAAGGGGAATTATATCAAAAGTTTTAAAATAAAAGAATGACATGCAGAATACCATTTTAATAATAAATTCCTGACATCAATATAGAAGAAGACAAGAAAGTAATGAGTTAGGAAACAGTTGTGATAATCTGAGGAGAGAGTTGGTGAGTGCATGAACTGTTTAACAATGGGGAAGGAAGAGAGGAACAGATATAAGAAATCTTTCATAGTCAAATTAAATTGAGAATGCCTCAGTGATTTTTAAGCTTGGGTGTCTGGGTGTATGGAAATACTCTCACAGCGATAGCGAACACAGGAAAAGCTGGCTGAGAAGAAGATAACGTGTGCAGTTTGGAACACATTAATTTTGAGATGACTGTGGAACATCTAGAAAGAGCTGCCCAGGAGGTATTGGGGCTGGAGTTCCGAAAAGAGCTCTTAGGCTGAATGTGAGAGTAATCAGTGAATAGATGAGACTTGAAGCTAGCTGAGTGGCTGTGATTCCAGTGAGAATATGTACAAGAAAAGCAGAATGCTAAGGAGGGAACAGTTAAAGGACTGATAGAGGTTGGAGAGGAGCTATTGAAGACGGTTGAGAACAAGTCATCAAAAGAAGAAATGAAGATGGAGCAGTGTCCCAAGAGCCAAGGCAGAGGAAATGTCAAATAAGACACAAGTAGTCTCAGTGTTAAATGTTAGAGAAAAGCTATGTAGAATAAGAACTAAAAACTAAAACAAAACAAAAAAACAAGGTCATTAAAAAAAAAGGTAAACAAATCAGGAAGGACTTGGGTGATGCTGGCTTTAACCAGACCATATTTATTTTTATGTTTAGCTATTTGAAATCAATGTCAGAAATAGATGTTTTAGAGAACTTTAAGCTGCCTCTTGAATCAGAAATCTCTGCAAGTGCTGATTGTACCACAGAACATAAAATGTGCTTATATCCTTACATTTTTCTTTAGGATAAACAACTTTTGAGCACATAAGCAAAAAAAGGAAGAGACAGTCACTTTAAAAAAAGGAAAGCATCCACTATACATGAAAAAGGCCATTCCTGGAGGGGTTGGAAGTGATAACAGCATTTTTTCTCTGTAGGAAAGGAAATAACTTAGCTTCAGGAAAAGTAGCTTGCTGACAAGGCAGTCCGTCACATGGCTCCCCAAAGGAAGTTAAGAGATTGATTTTTTAAGGTCATAGTTCCATGAAAAGTGAAGCTGATGTTCACTTGAATAAAGCTTTCTTCAGTTATACTGACTAGACTGTCAAAATAACCAGCAGAAACGCAAGGGGATGGGGTGGCAAAGCCTCTCTCTATGGTCCCAGCTTCTAAATGTCAAGTCAGATTATTTGCTGAAAGAGCAAACATCTTGAATTATGATGAGAAAGTGCATGTAGGATACTTATTCAACATTGTAGTCCCATTCTATGAGCATAAGTGAGCATTTTCTTGAACAAAACATCAAGAATCAAAGGTTTTCAAACGTGTGACCTTCTGTGAAGAATTGGATCCATGGATGACCCTATAAATATACATTATTTTTTCTTATATTCATAGATGACACATTATACAATTAAAATGATTATTTTATATGTTATTTCTACTTAAGAAATAACAGACTTCAGAATAATAGAATTCAAGAAAGTCTCAGAATATGTGTGGACTCAAAGAGAATGGATAGAGAAAGGAGATAGAAAATTACTTAGGTGCCTCCTGTGCTTCAAGCACATGGTAAGAATTGTGGGAATATTAATGACTTAATCTGTTTTGTCCATTGCTTTTGTACTAAAGTGGTTTCAACTTTTGGAGATGTCTTCCAGGCTCCCCAAAGCCCCTCGATGTTTATCCCATCATAATATGGTTATCAGTGACCTTGGATCTGTTCTCACTCTGAATCAAAGATAACTTGGATCTGAGAAAGAAAAGGAATGAACAAAGTGAAAGATTATCCTGGGCACCTCAGCTATGGATTGCTTCCTCTCTTTCTCAAGGTCCCACCCTTGGCTGTTTTGGAAAGCAGACCTGCTGAACTACAATAAAACTGTAGTATGCTACCTAGATACCTTGCATTTTCTTAGAATTGTATATACCTTTATAACCCCAGAGACTTACCTACTCCTCCATCCTACCCAATGTGGGAATCCCACCTACACAGAGAGGCATCCTAGTCAAACATCTAGACTTGGGCATCAGACAAACTCGAGTTCCAATACCAGCCCTGTCATGTACAAGCTGTTGCTGAGGCAAGCTGCTTAACCTTCAAGTAGAATGGGCTCTTTGACACGACTTGTTTGTGGGGCTATTATAAAGGCTAAATGTGATACCGTATATTACACAGTAGGTATAGGGCTCAGAACTTAAATGGTATTGTGAGAGAAAAAAGTGACTTAGATATTTTCAGTTACCAGGAACTCACTGTTTTAAATAATTGTTTTTGCCAGTTTTGAGATCACAAATCTTATAATGCCTCTCCTTTGATTAAGCCAGAATCAATCTTATCCCCCACTCTCCTGGTGCTCTCTCTGACTCCATCCCCTACAGCTCTCTTCCTCACTCATCCTGCTTCAATCACACAGTCTTTCTTACCAGTCCTCAAGTTTGCAAGGTCACCTGGCTCATCTCAAATAATTATGTGATATATGCCTAATTATGACTACTAGCAAATTTCTCTTTTCAGTATAATTTCTGTTGCTTGCAATGGGTTGATCTACAGTGAAAAATTAGCTTTGTCTGTGATTCGAGAATGTTGTCTTGAAACTTCATTAATAAAACACACTTATTTTTCTTTTTAATGTTGCCTCAGTGAACCCTGTTCCACTTCCTTCCTCTTCAAGTCTCTCTATTATTGCACCTGATAGAAAGCTCCCTTCTACTTGAAAGTCCCTTCTGCTTTGTCTTCAAAGACACTGGTCCCTCTGACTGTCCCCTACCTCCATCGGTGCTCTGCAGCCTCCTTCGGCCTCTTCCCCTTCAGCTCCCAGTCCTTTGGCAATTCACTGAATTCCACCTTTGGTCCCTCCATCTTCCTACATATTCAACCCAGGATATCTCATCTACTTACCAATTCAAATCTCCTTCTATACTCGGGGTACTCTCAAATTTAGCCCAAACTTGACTCCTGAGGTATGTTATCAATTGCTTACTAGCCAGCTCCATCCATATGTTCCAATGTCACTCAAATGTAGCATGCCTCAAATTGGACTCATTAAATTCTTTTGCAGCAGGTTTTCCAAGTAAATCAAATTTTCAATGAATGCATCACCATCCTTGCAGACACCATCCCAGAAATCTCGAAGTTCTCACTCGCCTGCCACACTCATTTCCTTGTAGAGATCCTTAGGAGAATTTGATGCCCTAAATGATAAATGTGGATTTTGAACACCAAAAAACCTGGATTTATAATCTGGCACACTGCCTTTTGTGGTCTTAGGAAAGTTAATAAACCTTCCTGAATCTCAGGTTTCTCATCTGCAAAATGGGGATAAAAACCTCGCACATTCTTTGGAAAATTTAATGAAATAAATGGCATGCTAGCCCCTCGTGGCATATTTATACTTTTAAGAGGCTCTCAAAACATTTAATTTGCTTCATTCTTTTCTATCACATGGCAATTAAACGTGCCTAAAAATTTATCTACTCAAATATGTTTGAAATGTTCTCCCTCCTTAAGAACAGGTTGTAAAAGTGTTCCAGCCATGATTTAATATTGATAAGGTCCAGGGAGTTGGCTGGAGGGCATAACTCACCTACTACAAGCCACCTGACTTAGTATCTGGAATTTAACAAGTGATCTCTTTAGTGAAGTCTTCTTGCAAAATGGTATATTTGTTTTGTTCTGTAGTGTGATTGTAGTGTTTGCTCTTGACACTTTTATACTGTCATTGAAACTGCTTCAGAGCTGGTTAACAGAATTAAAGAAGCAGACTGGTAATGATTAAAAGCCTGGGCTCTGGAGTAGCACTACTAGAATTCAAGCCCCCTCACTAGCGTGTGCCCCAGGCCACTTTAATTTCTCTTTTCCTCAATTATAACATAGTAAATAAAATAGAAAGGAGCATCCATTTAGCACACCAGTAAAGAGCCACTGAGCAAGCTCTCTCAGCGAGTGAGCATAACCCAGGGGCTCCTATCTGTAAGAGAGCCGGGTGACTGGCTTAAGAAAAACATCAGAATTATATTAAGCAGTAATTATGATAATCAAAAGAAGACATTTAAGAGCTTTAAATTATTTAGTTTAAATATTGTTCTATATTCTTATTCTTTAGGTTCTGAAGTAAAGTCATGTTGCTTTTCATTGCACAATTTAGAGCACTACATTTAGGTTCTTTTAGAGCAAGGCTACTCTATGTCAAAAGCTCAAGTACTTTTACTGTCTATCTCTGTTCCTCTTTGTTACTCAGGGGAATGACCTTGTCCTTGGACCCATGCTTCCATTGACAGACACCACTACGAACTTCATTGCAGCTGTCATTAAAATACATAGGGTTTTAAATGGAAATACACAACCCAGACAGGGCTTGAATTTACAAAGTTTGTATTTTCAAATCTATAAAATAATGGCAAATATTACAAACAAGCAGTACGACTACTTCTATGTTTCAGGAGTGATTTTAACTGGATAATGATAACTAACTACACTGGACTCAGTATAATCTTTTCACCATGAGCTTAACATAAAATGCTTCATTGTTGCCTCTTCAAAATTCCCCTTCTCACAATAAATCCTCCTAACAAATTCCTAATACCTTGCCACAAGATTCTCTTGGGGATACCTTATTCTCACTAAGGTAAAAGAATTGCACCTCTCTGCAGCATCTGCATGATATCTACACTGAAGCTCTGGCATTCATGAATAAAGTGGAGACATGAAATTATAACATCTTAAAAATATCCCACTTCCTTACCTCATCAAAGATTTTTAACTCCAAAAATCAAACTAACTAAATTTAGAACATCAATTCTATCCTTTTATTTTGTCAAGCAATCCTTTCCAGCAAATATAAATATTCTTGTCTTTTCTGTCACTATAATTTTGTTATGCAGTAGTAACTAAAATAATGGGTAATGGAGTCCAGTTTTAGTGGCTCCCCTGAAGGAACTGAGATACCTTGGGCAAATTACTTAGTTTCAGGGCGTCAGTTTCCGCATCTGAAAATGGATATTGTAACAACAGTACACACACCACAAGATTCTAGTGAAGATGAATTAAGGTAATTTATATGAAATGGCTGGAACAGTTCCCTGCATACATTAAGTGCTTAACAAATATAAGCTATTATTAGTATTGTTATTGTTTTCCATTTTACTCGATGCCTGAAAAGATAGTAAGCTAAGACAAAGAACAAAATGGAATGTCAGAGTGTATGGAAATCTTCAGGCCTCTCAGGCTTTAAATGACAGTTCAGGCTACTCAGCTAAAAGAGCCAAAGTCCCTTCAACCTGCAACAATGTACATTCAACACCTAAGCAGAGTGAATGCTGGGTAGGAAGGGCGAAGGATTAATAGATAAAAGAACCGTTTCAAACCAAGCCTTAGAAAACAAAAAGTGGCATTTTTCACATTAATGAATTTTTGATTTGCAGCCTAGGAGTCTTTCAGGGTTTGGAGGGCTTTGATTTCTCTAGTCCCTGTATGACTGTCCCTGTGATATAGTGCTGCCAGCATGGAGTCAAACCAACAGAGCTGGCATGAAAAATAGTCACCTAAATTTTACACAGCTCATTTCCCCTCCTCTTCCAGGACACATGGGGTTCACATTTGTACAACTGTGCAGAGCTTATCCCTGTCTATGATAATGCTGAGTAAATAGTGTCCAGGAGATCAGGAGGAGGACTGTTAAGACAAGAACTTATTTTAATCAGAAGGAAGGAAACTGCCACTTCATTGGAGAAAGAGTTGATGTGAATACTTGGCTAGCAAAAGCATCCATTTATCTAAAAAACGACAACAGCCCCCATCCCCTATATGTATCTGACAATTACTGTTTACTGCCTAGCATGTGAATAAACTGCTGCAACCTTTTCCCGTAGATACAAGAAATTTCAACAGTAGGTCTCTAAAAGCAAAAACACAAATACTCATTGATTATCAGAGAGCTCAAAGCCATTAAAACTAGAAATCAAACTAGTATGTAGATAGTAGATAAGGTAGTAGGTAATATAGAATATTTGACTGCAAACCTGATGCTCTAAGTATTTACCAGAAAACTGTAATCTTCAATTCCAAATAAACATTCAGACAATATATAAAAAAATGTACACAAAATTATAATTGACTAACCAGGAAAACAAGGACTGGAAAGGGGCTATCTGACAGTGGTAGCCTGATTTCAGTATGTGTTCTATATAAAAATGGTAATATCTTCAGCAGTTAGGGGAAAGGAAAAGAGGAAGTCTCTCTTGACTCAGCAAAAAGATGTGAATGAATAAAATGAAGTTTAAAGAATAAATAAATTAAAAGTGTTGTAATTGAAAAAAGAGAAAAGGTTAGACAATAAAATAACTACTTTTGTTCAGATGATTTGGAAGAAAACAAGGGCCTTAGATGACTAAGGACATTTGCTTCAGGGTGATAAGAATGAAGGAGAAAACAGGTTCTGAAAAAAAACTAGAAAATATGGTTCAGTCTACAAAATGGGGAAATTGGTTTTACAACTTGAGACAGAAAAAGAGAGGGAAACACAGAGATAAAAGTGCCTTACATTTTATTGTGCAGTACACTTTCCAGAGCATTTGGCAAAAGCTGTCTTTCTTCATTCCTATTTCCAAAACTAGGCTTTCGAATAGCCTGTGTTCTTTCCTTCCTGGAAAATGCCTTGAATCTAGATAGAGATGACCTCAAAGATCCCACTGACCTCAGGCCAGACGTCATGCACTGTGTAGAGAGGGTTTCTGAGAAACAGGGAAGAGAAGCATCAAAATGAGGTTCTCTTTCAGTAGAGGAGAGTAGCCCACACACAAATTTTGGACATGTAGAAAATACATAATGATATAAAGAAGCAAGTAATAAGCAATGCAAAATGTGTAAGGATCAAGTGTCCTAGGGATGTTCCCAGGCATTCATAGGACATGAGCTCAGTCTTGACCTTAAAAGAAGGCAAACTCAGGGAGGAGTTAAACATTCTAGGGGAGGAGGACAATGAATGGGGAGAAATATAACTGATAGGATTGGTTGGGTCCTACCAGCTGAAGCAGGTCGGTTTTTTGGTTTTTGTTTTTTTTCCAAGACTGTTTATCTCAGCTTCATTTCTTTTTTTTTAATTTTTCTTTTTATTATTTTTTTATTTTTATTTTAGTTTTTAAAATTAGTTTCAGGTGGGGCCAGCCAAGTGGTGCATTGGTTAAGAGTTGGCTTGGGACGCCAGCTCTGAGCAGCAGGGCCCTGGTTTGGATCCCACATGAGGGCCAGTGACACTGCCCCTCTACAGCTAAGATGCTGAACAACAGCTCGACCTGGAGCTGGGCTGCTGTGAGTCACTGGCGACCGCATAGGCTGCAGTGGAGCTGCAGTGGGCTGCCATAAGCTACCGTATGTGGCTGGCAGCCAGTGTGAGCGGCTGGCAGCTGATGTGAGCTGCGAAGAGCTGCTGTGAGCTGCCAGTGACCAATCTGCCTCACCTGGGAAGAGCACAATGATAATACCAATATGGGCCAGTGAAGCAACATCCTCCAAAACTAGACTGAAGAATGCAACGACAGCAACTTGGCTGTTCCCCTCCCCCAATTCCCCAATAAAAATCTTAAAAAAAGAAAAAATTAGTTTCAGGTGTACCACACAGTGCAATAGTTATACTTTTTACCCCTCAAAGTGACAACCCCCTCCCCCAATCTGCTGCCCCACTCCCCCCATATCATACATATCTATTACAATTCCGTTGACTCCACTCCCACACTATACTCCACATCCCGTGACTATATNATATTCAATTACAGTTGACATACAATATTATACAACATCAGCTTCAGGTGTACAGTGCAGTGATCAAGCCTCTACCCCATCCATGAAGTGGCCTCCCTAACAAGACACGTGACCATCTGACACCCTACAAAATATTTACAACATTATTAATTATATTCTCTGAACTGTCTTTCATATCCCTGTGGCAATATTATAGTTACCAATTTATGCTGTCTAATCCCCTCCCCTTCTCCCTCATCCCCACCCCCCTCCCAACTAGCAGCCGTCAGTTGTTCCTCTATATCTCTGAGACCGCTTCTATTACTTTGCTCATTTGTTCAGTTTTTTAGATTCCACATATAAGTGAGATCATATGGTATTTGTCTTTCTCTGACTGACTTATTTTACTTAATGTAATAGTCTCGAGGTCCATCCATATTGTTGCAAATGGTACGATTTCATTCTTCTTTATAGCTGAGTAATACTCTATTGTATAAATGTACCACAGTTTCTTAATCCAGTCGTCTACCGATGGGCATTTCGGTTGTTTCCAAGTCTTGGCTATTGTAAGTAGTGCGGCAATAAACATAGCAGAACATATATTTTTTCGAATTAGCATCTTGGGTTTCTCTGGATAGATACCCAAGAGTGGAATTACTGGGTCATACGGTAGTTCCATTTCCAGTATTTTAAGATACCTCCATACTGATTTCCATAATGGCTGCACCAATCTGCAGTTTCACCAACAGTGCAGCAGGGTTCCCTTTTCTCCACAGCCTCACCACACTTGTTGTTTATTGATTTATTGATGATATCCATTCTGGTATTTCTCTAAAGAGCACATACAGATGGCCAACAGGCATATGAAAAAATGTTCAACCTCACTAATCATTAGAGAAATGCAAATAAAAACCACAATGAGGCGGGTTTTTTTGTTTCTTGCCTTTTGTTTTTTTTGTTTTTTTTTTACTCTCATAGTAACATGTGGACAGACTGGAGGATTTTGAATACAAGATAGACTTTCGGAAAGAAGCATTTTCGAAAATGTACTTTGATGTTAGTGTGCACAAGGGCAAAAGGGAGAAGAAACCCTATTTCAGTAGCCCATATATCAGATAATAGGTTGAAATAAGGTGGTAGGTGAAATTTTCGATTAAGTAGAACAGTATTGAATCAAGAGACTATATAAGAAAAATGACTTGTTAATAGGATTGAAGAAGAATGATGAGACTCAGCATCACCCTATTGGATGGCTAGTCCTCTCTGTCGATGTAAGAAATGTCCAAACCTGTAGAGAATTTTTATAAGAGTTTATGTGAGCCAAATGGACAGTACATGCCAGGGAGCAATATCTCAAATGCTCCAGAGAATAAGTTTTGCAGCTTCTTTGATGGTTAAGATTATGTGCTCTGGGGGGGGGGAGGGTTTACAATTTATTTCAAAGGTGTGTTATCCTAGATGCATAGAAACAATAGACAGGGCTTATTAAAGCAAAGATAAACCTTTTGTTAAAGAGGTTATATGTCTGGGGTGTGGCTACCCACCATGACCTGCCTAGTTAGAAAATTATGATCAGATCACCCTGTGAGGTTATGTTCCATAAAACCTTTTTTTTTTAATCTACACCTCCTTCATATTTAAATGCTTTTTTGGAAGACCTTTAATCACAGTTGCTGAAGCATACTTTAATTATTAGGAATGCTTACCTTCCCTGACTTAATGTATTATCTCTCTCATATTTGCCATCAATCTTACCCAAAAACACTGATGTTTAAATGACTTTTAGGAAATTTCTCATATAAGACTCATATAATAACTCAATGGGAGAAATATCTACAGTATATATTTCAATGAATGCTCTAGCAAACAAACCTCTAGAAAACATCTTAGTTATAGGAAGAGACCCTCTAGGGCCATCCTCAACACTAACAAAGAATGAGGAATATAAATGCTGCAAGAAAAGACCACAGATAGTCTGAAAAACAGGATTTCTAAATCTCTTATTTGAATCAACACAGGTACAAGGCTTCTATCTGCATTTCCTCTAAAAAAAAAAAAAAAGTCAGTGCCACACCTTTTTCTGTTGACAAATGAGCAATGAGCTTCAAATCCTCCCTCCACCCCTGATCTAAAAGGGGAAGGGAGACAGAGCAGAGCCAAAGTCATACTTGAACACCAAGGAATATAATCAACCTATCCATAGGGGACATACAGACTCTCTGACCTTGATTCACTTCTAATTGATAAAATTTGGATGCCTAGAGTTCTCTTCTAAAAAACTTCACCCATCCAAAAGAAACTCACATCATGATCAATCTCCCCACCACCCCCAAACATGGAGCTCCTCCAAGGATTCCTTTCAGAATGCATCGTTACAGGAGCTGGAGTCTTGAGAGGAGCTCTCAAAATCCTTTTCATTCTAACTCCCTTCTCAAATCAGTGCAATTCAAATCAAGTCCCCAATGACTATTAAACATACCAAAACACACTTTGAATTCATCGACTCCTTTCCACCTCTCCTGCCTCCATCCTCTTCCAAAGCACCATTATTTTTTATTTGGACTGAGGCAGTGAGGTCCTTATTTTATCCACATCTAATTTCCCCGTCTCTGACACATTCTGCACACAGGATCCAGAGGGCTCCTTTTTCTTTAATGGATTTTATTTTATTATATCACTTTCCTCACTGAAATTGTTCCGTGGCTTCCTGTTGCACCAAAAATAAAACCAGTTCTTACAAAGGCCCATAAACGTTGACTGGGCTAACTACTGCCCCCCTCACCAAACTCATCTCCCATTTCCCTTGCTCTAGTGACTCACCTTCTCTCAGTCCCTTGAATATGCCCTTGCACGTGCTGTTCTCTCCCATTTGCCCCCAACCTACCCATCCTCAGAGAGAATGTTCCAGGCCTCACCAAGCTGCATTAGTTCCCCTGATTATTTTCTCCACTTTAGAATCCATCCTGCCACATAGTACAAATGATCATCTAGTCTGTAATTTTATGTATATTCACATATTTGTTTGCTTAATTTCCCCTTCTCCCACAGACTGTAAAGATCATGAGAATAGAGACCTTTCTCACTCTATCCCTGAGGCACAGGACAAGTCTAACAGGCAGCACGAACCCAATAAACACTTCATAAATAAATGAATCTAAAATGTAAGCTCCCGTAGGGCAGGAGTTGTATCTGGCTGGTTTACTATTGTATCCCTACTGCTTAGGGAGATGTGTCTTAGAGACATTGGTAGATGCCCCCAAAATAGTAAGTCGACGATTAAACAAAGGAGAGGGTTCACTGTTTTTTCTACTGCTAGCTAATTCCATTGAAAGACAGGCCTAATTGTAGAAAATTATTTCTCCAAGTGGATTGGATTTTCTCAGTCTGTCACTTCTATAGTTTTGCCCTTTGATCTAGGTCAGGCTACACAGAAAAAGATTAGTTTCTCTTCAGCATGAATCTATTGGGTTGTCAGAAAAGGCATGACATATTTTTTCTATGTTTTTCATTGCAAAAATGCGTCATGACTTTTCTGACAGCCCAATAGAACATGCCATGTCTTTCCTATGTCTCTCCTTCACCAATCTTCAAGGGAATGACAGGACTTCCAGACCCTTCCTTATTCTGCTGTTGTTCTCTTTATATGCTACTAGGTTTTTTCCCTTTTAAAGTGCATTGTCCTAAACTGTGACATACACTAAGGTATTATTCTCCCCGTATTTCCATACTGGATATGATGATTAACATTGCCTAATACCTTGGTAGTTAAGCTGTGGTATTAATTTATTTTGAACTTTCAGAGTACCATTCAATCACAGGAATGAGATTAAACCAGGTCATCTCTTTCTAGTACTTCTGCATTTGGTTTTCTGAACCTAAGTTAGGATTTTACATTTCTTCCTAGTAAATAACAATGATATTAAACTCTAATTTCCACACTCTTGGGATCTGAGTCCTGGTTCAATCATCCAATGCACTCATTCTCTGTCTCAGTTTTGTGGCACCCAGCATTCCACAGTGTTGACTGTAGCCCCATTTTTTAAATTTTGCTTCCTTTTCTACAAAAATTACTCTCTTCTGGTTCTTTGTCATCTTTGTAACTCTTTCTTCTCAGTCTCCTCTTAGACTTTCTTCTATTTACTTATTCACTCATTCATTTGATAAGTCATGAAATAAAGGTTTACTAAGCATCTCCTCTGTGCTAGGGACTGAGCTGGTGTCCTGGAAGGAAATACAAAGATGAATCACAGACTTTGTCTTCAAACCCATTTCCTAAAGCCCCTTGGTCTGCACTTATTACTGAGCAAATTTACCTGTAATCATTGCTAAAAATGTATAGCCTTCTAACTCCTAAATCAATGTATCCAGATTTATAATTTCCCCTGAACCCTAAATGCTTCTTTTCAATGGCTTATTAGACTTCACTTAGTTATCCCACAAAACACCTCAAACTCAACATGGCTAAAAACTCATTATCTATCACTACAGCTAACCACCTCCTATATTCCTAGCTTGATTGATGATACCATCATTTGTCCTGTCATCTAAACTAGCAAACTAAGAGTCACCTCAGATTTTCTATTATTTACCTTTCACACACAATGAGTCACCAGGTTCTGTCAACTCAATCTCATAAATACCTCAACAACTTCTCTTCCTTTGCATCCCACTGCTACTATTTTAGTTGTCTTCTATCAAATGGATTTTTCTTATATTCTTCTGACTTTCATACTCCTAACTCCATTCCCTCCAAATCCATCCTCCACACTTCCATCAGGATGCCAAAAGGAATTAAGGAGGTTTACAAAACAAGTATTCTATATAGCAACAAATTTCAGTGAACAAAGGAAGTAATAAAACATGAGTCAAAAAAAATAATCTATGAAAATAAGATGGAGCAAGGAATAATATCTAACACTTATTCATTCTTACTAGGATGCTGACACTAAGTGCTTTATGTATGTTATCTCATTCAATCATAGAAACCCCTATGAGAATTGATAAGGAACTGAAAGGTTAACATGTTCAAGATCACTTGGCTAATGAACTAGTCAATCTGAACCCAAACTGTCTGTCTCCAGAGCTCATGCTCTTAATTACTCACTATGCTACCTCATAAGAATGAAATAGAAGTACAAAAGTTATGCCATGAAATTTTATATACTTGCTACAGGCAGTCAACAGATTTAACTCTTAACTGTCAAACAGCCAACACAAAGAGGGAAAAAAATATTTACAAGATTTACAGCGTTGGAAAGTGTGTAAAAACAAATCAGTTACCCATGGAAAACATTGCAATATTTAATGCTAACATCAGTTTTTTAAAAAATGGGGGCACCCACCACCACCACCACCACCACCACCACCACCACCACCACCACACCAAAAAAAAAAAATGGGGGCAAACGAACATAAGCCAATTTGGCTGCTGACAACTGTCAAGTACTTTTGGTAGGACCTGTAGCCTCTGATGATCAGAGGTAGATAATGGCTATAGGTTCTCTCCCCCAACAGCCGCACCATGCCACATGGGTATGCTGGGATGAAAGTTTGTCTAAATTCTGACACTCTTTTCAACATTTAATACAACCAGGCAGGGAAAAAAAATCACACAACCCTATAAATTTGCTAAAGACTTAGCTTCTGTCTCAAATACTCAGTCAAACACCTTGCAGGAATGGTCCACTCAAGATAGATGTAGCCATATTCTAGTACCCACATCAGCCAGCCTTCTGCCTAACCAGGTTATCTATTCCTCTGTTGAGTGGCAGGACACTTCACCTTTGTTAGGTCGCTTCCCATTCATGAAAGGGCAATGGTACCTTGACAATATTTCCAGCAAATCTACCCACCTTGAATACCAGTCAAACATCAGAAAAAAGTTCTATCATCTTTTTGCCAGGGGTTCTTAATTTTTTTGTGCTATAAACCCATTTGGCAGTCTGACAAAGACTGTGGACTACTTCTTGGAATAATATTTTTAAAAACATTTTTTAAATATTTCAAGGAAAGCCAGTTATAATGGAATGCAGTTATCAAAAACAGTTTCATAAAAACATGTACTTCTCTTTAAAACAGTGAATAATAAAGCCTAGAAACCAGTGTAACTGTGAAGAAATAATGAATCTGATTTTTATTTTGAGATACCTGCAATAACGTAATGCCACATTAAAAACCAATCAGATTGTTGGTGAACCCCAAATCAAGATAAAGGGTGCTCTGTAAATAATGCCGGTATTTCATGGTGTTAGATGACAATGGCTTAATGTATCCATCTTCAAATTATACATATTCCTAACACAGGGACCAAAAAAAAGAAACAATTCCATAGGCCTGGACAAATGCTTTGGGGCCCAAAAAAAAACCAAACAGCAAGGAACTTTGTTGTTACTTAAATGATAGTATTAACATATAAAAAGAATCTAGCAACTGATGGGCATACACAATCTATAGGAAACACAGAAACTGTGAAGATAGATTGAGCCACCTTATTCATCCAGTACTATTCAGGCAAGGACTCCAGAATCTTGTTATTATAAAACAATTAGTTGTAAAGGTGCTTTTGACTATACTTGTTATTATGTATTGTATATTGATTTTTAGTTTAACTCTCAAAATATGGTGAAGAGGCATGGGAGCTGTCTTTGTTGGTACCGTATACTACAGGGGTCATCCACATCAGAGGCACTTAATTGGGGTCCATGGATCACTAGGATTTCTGTGGAGTCTCTGATCCTTCTGAACATGAGTACAAGTTTTAGTGTAAGCAGATAATCCACAGCTCTCACCAGATTCTCCAAAGGGACCTTGACCTGCCAAAATATAGGAAGCATTTTTAATACTATTTTTTTTTCCTTCTATGACACACCTGTTTGTCTCCGTGGCAATAGTGTGCCATTGCTCTTCCGGGCATATTTCCTTTTCTTCACAAATGTCAATCGAAACCTTTCTTTCCCTCATCAAGAAATCACCCCAACCTTTCATCATGTCCTTGTGAAAGGCACTAAGTGCCCTTCCAGGAAAGTCCTTCTAGTGTGTGAGTATCAGTTATATAAATTACCTCTTCCTGGCCCCACCACCACCTAAAGGATTTTAGGGTAGGTGCTCACTGAGTTTGGAATCAAGACAAAAAATGTATAAAAAGAAAAGACCATTCTCTTCCCTGGTTTTCCTCCTTCTATACTTGAAGAAAAATAAAATGAAAGCCATCACCACCAAGTACATGGTTATTTGGAAGCATGGAAAAAACTGTGAAAAAGCCCAAGAAACGAAAAGCAAACTACAAATGTTTAGACGGGGATTTGTCACTCAAGCACAAATTGTAAATCAGTCTCTATTGTCCTGGTGGCTCCAACCAGGGGATGTGTCTCCTTGTTGACATAGGGCTGACCTAGAACAAAGAAAGTTGATGACAGAAACACATCCTTTTCCCCAGCCCTTGAGTGTGTGTGATTTAACCTTTAACTCTTGCTTGTTGATGTAGGTGAGATGTCAAATACTTTCTACCGAGCTGTTGGCAACTGTTTGAAGTGTTTTCATCACTGTTCCACTGAGGCGAAGCCAGACTAAGGCTAACCAGTCACTCTAATAGAGTGGCCTCCCCGGCCCGCTTTCTTCTCTCTCTGCCACTTCCTCCAGTCTGAAAGCAGCGACAAAGAGCAGGATTGAGCCTGGTAAATCTGCAATTCCTTAAAGTGTTGCTTCCTGTTTTTTGAAAGAATATGCTCCTAACAAGAAATAGAGACTGAGGTCTTGTGACCAGCTGTGACTAAATGATTTAAATTGTGACACAAACAGTAAGGAGTCCAGTATCAGATACTGCAATCCCCTTTTCACCCTTCTTTCATTCTTTAGGCTCAGAGATAAGGCCTCTTACTTCTAGATCAAACCTGTCAGGAAGAGACAAAATAGTGCCTTTGACCCACTTCAATACTTAGAGGAAATCCATTCCAACTTTTCCCGAGGCTGGACCCAAACCCATCTCTCTACTCACTCAGAGCAAAAATTTTAAATGGATATAGTTCTGTTTAATGTTTAAGCCAAAAGTATAAAGTTCCTGCTAGTTTTGCCTTTGTAAGACAAAGGTCCTTCTACTACCAAAAGCGGGGGGGGGGGGGGGGGGGGAGTATAAAAATTCTCAGCAGTATAATTTCATACATATATTTTTCTTAGTGGTCATTTCTTTTTCTCTTAGTGATAGGAGACAATTTTGCCAAAAGAATTGACTCGTAAACTACCAGCAAAATCCTAGCACATAAGTAACATACACCTGGAAAAATCAACGTGAATAAACCAGACACCACCCATTAGCATTTTCACCTTTTCAGTCTGGAATTTGCACTCATTTCTTGGAAAGGAAATCTCTGTTTCATTAAAGAAAAGTGGTTATGCCAAATGCACAGAAATGAGAGTAGGAGGAGACAGGGTGGGGGTAGGGTGGAGGGAGATCACTGCATGACTCAGAGAAGTTTGGCTTCTATAATTAATATTTTTAAGCCATCTCACTTCACATTTAAAATAGAATTATATGCCCAGAGAGGAAAAAAAATGAACACATAGCTAAAGTAGGGTGTGTCAAAACTACATACACACACACACACACACACACACACACTCACACATATATATGTATATATATACATATATAAATACATTTATACATATAATTCATTCATACATATTTATGCATACTACAGAAGATACATGTAATTACACATAGTGTCTTTTATGTGTTTATTGGATGTAGATTTTAAAACCATACATGCCAAATAAAATAAAATTATCTCAGCTGAATTGCCTGCTGGGCAGCTGGGTAAAATCTTTCCACAAGACTGTTTAAAATAGCCATATACTGAATTCTTATTTCACAAGTCATTTAGAACAGCCATATCCATTACTATACTTTGGGAGGGAGGGAGCGATGGAAGAGCAGGCACTTCGGGGATCATGGTGCCCGCCTCAGGCACCATCTTTGTATTGCTCTGTGTGCTAAATAACTCAGTGGCCCATTGGTTTTAAAGAATTCATGTACAAGTCAGAAGTGGCCTTAAGGATTACAACCTAAAGGTATCCTCTGACATAAAAAAAATTCCATCTGTAGAAAACAAATCTTAAGATATTGATAAAGTATGGTGCAGACTTGTTAAACATTAGTAGCCTCCAATTCAAGTTTAAGGTACATAAAATTTCTAAATTATAACTTAGAGCACGTGAAAACTTATATGGCTCCACCTGACCCAGAGGTGAGTATTCAGGGAGCTACATGCTTCGTGGGGCTCATATTTTAACTCATAAGTAGACAAAAAAGGGCAAGAACAAAGGTCAGAGGTAGCAAAGCTCTGCATGATACAAGAGCAACACCTTTAAGCACACAATTTAGTCAAACTCCAAAATAAAATTCAGTCAAACTGTTTTCGATATGCAGGAAAAGCCTGAAACTCCTCTAATTGTCTTTTGTTTGTAAAAAGCATTCCATTGAAGTTAAGCAGTAACATATATCTTTTGTGGAATTTATGAGCATCAAGGTGTTAAGATAGTAGCACCATACTTAAAAAAAAAAAAAAAAAAAAAAAAGAAAACTAAGAAAACAAGACTCAGGGCGATGGTGAAAGTACCTCACTGAAGAAGTCCACCATTAGGATCCTGGGTTTCAAAGAAGCACAAAAGGAAAATGACCTATTGGTCATAAGGAGTTTGAATCTGCTTCTTATCAAAGTATTTACTGCTCCTGAGTTTTGCCAGGCCTGTGTGCTGACCCTTTTCCTCCACTTTTCCACTGCTTCCCAATCACTCTGGGGATCCCCTCCCCTATTTGTTTCCGTTACATGTCTCCTTTTCTTCTTCTTTCTCTTCTGGATTCTGTACTGTTGACAAAACCTATAATTCATTATAAATTAAAAATGATATTTCGTTATTGAAATCACATGCCCACCAACCCATATATACGCATATAGCAAACACACACAGACAATTTGCTAACTGTTGTAAATCAAATAAGAATTTTTTTGACTATTTAAATACCACACGTACTAGATGAGTGAATTAGCCATTACAACCTGATATCCTTACCTAGCATGTCTCTTGGTGCATTGTAAAATAAGGAACATACCAGACCCAACTGTGTAAGAGATGTTTTGGGAGACAGAGGAGAAATCTGAGAATGGTTCACTGCCTTTTCCCCTGGCGTGCTCTTCAAGCACACCTCTCCAGAATCAGTATTTTCTGCATGTCCCCTTTCAGTCCCACTACCTACCATTTAGTCATTGGAAGGTTGCTTCTTGCTACACGATTTTTTTTGAATTACTTTAAATGTGCTTATATCATATTGACTTTTAAGCTCTCAATATTAACCACGTCCTACTGATACTGCTCACAGTTCTTTGATCACTCAGGTGTATAGTAATGTTTATTTGGGGACAAAATGTTCCTAAGACAAAGCAGGAGTTGTGCTTGTGACCTAGTTATGTCAAAATATCAAGTCAATTCACTGAATAACCAATTTACTCTGTTGGAGTGATGAATTCCGCTGATTGCTTTGGCCTCATGCCCTTAAAACAATGAGTTGATCTGCCTTTTTCTCCCCGCCCCCTCAACAAGTTAGTCTGTTTTCATGCTTTTAAAACCTAGGGTTTTCTTAGACTATCTTTTGCTAGACCTGAATAAAGCATATTAAAAAGGAAAAAAAAAACAATCAAGGACATACTTATTTTAAAGTTAACAACAATAAAAAAAAGCTTCATCTTTAAATAAGAGGAAGCAAGATCCACGCTACATACTAATGCAAAAAGAGCTTTTTGGAAAAAGGAATACAATGTTAACTATAAAATTTGCTTTCAATATACTGGATTGACTTTAATTTACTTAAATGACAGTATGCAGTATTGGTAATGGTGCCATAAAATGGTATTCTTATTGGAGCAAGTATACATTGACACTCCTTTTGGAAAAGAACCGCTAACATGTTGGCAAAAATTGAAACATAATTTGGCAACTTATTTAAAATTTTCATGTGCTTTACTCAGTATCCTACTATTATAAATGTAGCCCATAACTGAAAATCTAAAATGAACATCAAGATTTATGTGCAAAGCTATTATTCCTTACAGCAGTGTCATAAACAGCAAAAAATTGGTAGTAACCAAATTCTGACAATAGGTATATATTTAAATTACACTCAATCTATTGAATTTAATTTTACGTAGACATTGAAAATCAGATTTTCAAAGAGCACTAACAACATAACAATGTATGTAATGTTCAAGAAGAAAATGGAGGAAATTCAATTGTTCATGTAGCATTTCCCAATGTATAAATGTATGTAAACAAATACACATGTGTAAAAAAGAAACATAAATAGATGATAGATAGATAGATAAAGAAATTGGAATGAAATATACCAAAATAGTGGTTATATTTGGATAGGAGGATTACAAATTATTTAAATGTTATTTTTGTACTTTTCTGTGTTTGCCAAATTTTCTTCATTCACATTTGTTAATTTTTTGTTTTTAAAATCCAAGCAACATTTTTTTCATCAACCTCTGCAATCTCCATCAACTTCATCACATTCTGTCAAGTAACCTGACTAGCACGGACGTTTCCTTCTTTCTCATTCACCTTAAACTTTTTTCCTTAGATATTGCTACTGACTCATAATATCTCAACTGCCAGCTTTGCCTTGCTGTGTAAACTCTGATAGGGACCCTCCTCCTGCCTTAGACTCTCTTTGTAGTATTGTCATTCAGATATTACTGGTGATCATCAGAATGTCTGGGGTAGGAGGCCCTAAAAACAGAGCCTAAGAAAGAGCTGCAGATATATGTGATTTATTAAGGGAGTGAGCTTAGGAAAAACCTGGAAAGAAGTAGATTAAGCTGGATGGTGAATGAGAAAGAGCCAAGGAAGGATGTGGACTCAGGTAAGGCGTAGCTTTGGCTGATACACAGGAGACTAGAGCATAGGTCACACCACAGACTTGTGTCACCTTGAGGCTATGTGGACAGGGTTTTGTATACCGCCAAACAAATCAGTCATTCAAGAGGGTGGAAAGAATGGGGAAGCTGTCACCCACCTCCCCAGCAGGTGACTTCTCTCAGCTAATGGCAGTTCTCCAGAAAGCACTCAAAACACCTGAGGGGTGGGTGCACCAGCTGGCCAAGGAGCTCTGGGGGGACAGCAATAGAATCTAATACTCATGGTGATGATGGAAAAGAGGAGAAGGAAATGGGGAGAGAAAGAGCATATCAACAAATCCAGTGTCAGAAGGACACATTTTTAGAGTGCTGCTCCCATCTCAAATCGGAAGAATGTTGGCTCAGGGTGATGCAGCTGCAGTAATCCAGTAGAACAGGAGCACACAAGTAGATTAGAATCACATGAAGGCATATAAAATTCCAAAGAGGTGTTTTTTGTTGTTTTTTTAACATAAGAACTTAAAAAGATTCCTGCTTAGATGAACCCTCTATTTGCTCTGAATTCCTAAGAAAGTTTGAACAGCAGGTATATATAATTTCCTCTAACACTAATACTTTCTCCATATGCTGTGAGCCTTAGGAACAGCTGCTATGGTTCCCCTGGAGATGGCTTAATTCTGGAATTGGATCAAAGGACTCCTTGGTCCAGTGGTGCAAATTACTGAGACACTGGGATAGGAAGATCTGTAAACTATGCTATCAAAACCTCCACCACTCTTAGCTTTGATGTCTTGGTGTTGCCAACAAACATGATAAACTTTCCAAATGTTCGTCTTCATTCCGTCACGCTCTATGGCTGAGCTGTAAGGGATGGTTGGAACATCTCTCTGTTAGCAGAAAAAAGTAGGTCGTGTGAGAATTACTGCAGATCTTTTCAAGGCCTGGGTCTCCAGGTTCAAAATCTACTGTCACTTGAATGAAGAAGTCCATCAAATCTATCACTGAATGTTAGGTAGGTCTGAAACCTCCTTACTTTTCAACACATTATGATCATAGGATGTAGATCCAAAAAACAGTGGGTTTTTCTCTCTCACTCCCTCACAATTCAAAGAAGAGAGGCCCCAAGGCAGATAGTGAAAGTATTAACAAGTGTTAACGCCCTGCATACAGAGGTAGGGAAAAGAAATTGTTACACATGCTAGGGAAAAAAGAAAGAAAGAAAAAGTGGTAAAGAAAAGAGACATTTGAAAAACATCTTTCTCTTTACTAAGCAATTTGTTTCCTCACTTTTTTGTGGCTCCAGTGATAGCATTCAGGAAACTTGGTGATGTCATTTCCTTTCAATTGGCCAGTTACATAAATGTTGGGAAAGAGCCAAGTCAAACAGCCCTCAAACAGATGGCCATGTGTCTAAATGCCAGAAAGTGAGAACAGCCATTTGCAGTTATTATTATTATTTTTTTACCCCACACATGGTATAATGTTTATTTTACAACCCCTCTTATGGACTTATGTGGATCATTCTTGTCATTTTTCTAGGAAAAAAAAAAAGTCCCAAAGGAAGCAGTCATAAAATACAGAAAAAACAAGTCATGAAGTAGTGAAAAATAAGGTAAGGAGCAGAAGTTAGCATTACATTAGGAGAATAGAAGCCATCAAAGAGAGGTCCCTGTAAGACTGTGCAGGTGATCAAACAAGCTAGGGAACGAATCTCTCTCACTGTCAGGAAAGTTCAAGCGAGGGTGATTTTACGAGGCAAATGAATTCACCTTATGATCCTCAAGAAGTTAGAAATGAAATGTCTGCATGGCTTTTACCAAAAAGGCACAGTTTCTGCATTTACTCTCATTCCTTCAAAGCAAATCCAAATGTAGCTATGGCGTTCCTTCACCATGAATGGTCTGCGTATCTCCCTGTTCCAAGTACATATTGAGGCAATCAAAAGGAGTTCACACTTTTGTAACTGTGAAGAATTTCAGTTATGCATAATAAAACACAGCATGGAGTTTGAGGCTTTTCAGGTTCAAAAACGGAATTCTGTTCTTGTTGTCCGCAATGACGGAGAATAACATTTTCTGTCCTTCCTACTAAGGAAAATGAAATGTGGGTGTTGTTTTAATACCGTGTACAGCGCATGTTATACAGGTTCAAAAAAAGTAGGTTAATCCTTCATAAATTCTGTCAATTAACTTCCTTTGATCTTTCAATATTTCAATTAAATAAGGACATGTAAATTACAAAAAAGAGCCTACCTCATTAAATCCAGGTGACATAGGTATAAGCAGGAAGAGAAAAAAATAGAAGTAAACTAATCATGGTTTTCCTTTGACTATTTTCTTCTTTGTTAAAATGTTTTTTGTTTTTTCTTTCCCCATGGATATTAAAGAACTTACTTTCTCTTTCATCCATCAAATTTCCACAAGTGTGTAGCTATGCTTTCTAATTTCTACTTGAATATATAGCAGTAAAATGTCAGATTTATGTGTTCACAAATATTTATTAAACACCAATTATGGGCCAAAGACTGTGCTAGAAATGGGAGATAAACAGATACCAACTGAGGGACCATTACTGAACAGGTCAAATATTTTTACAGACTCTATTTAAATATTACTTTTTTTGGTCTTTTCAAAGCTTCTACCTACTTTTGTGCTATTCTAACACTTGGATCCCAAGAAAATATTTGGAACTCTGCTATTTCCTGTGAGAGTTCTATACCTCTTAGGTCAGAGAAGGACAGTTTTAGAGACCCTGTTACCTTAAGGTAGGATTGTGTCCTCAAAAGGTTTTTATGCTTATTTTGGATTCTGCTGCCTGAACTCCACCAAGCAGAGTAATAAGTTCCATATGCCCATTTTTTTGAAGAACACATTTTCAAAGCAGCAAATGTTTTGACGGATTGGCTCTTGGAGAGCCTGAATACTGTTATACACATCGTTTAGCATTTCACAAGGCCCCTACTGTTAAATTCTGGGAATGGGGCCAGGGTAACCTACCTACTGGTGCTCTAAGTAATGTTAAAATATTGAGAATTCTTAACCATCATACTTCGCTAAGACATATTTGGAATGTGAGGATTTCTTTGCTGCCATGGAACTGTGCGAGTGTGCGAGTGTGTGTGTGTGTGTGTGTGTGTGTGTGTGTGTGTGTGTGTGCTTTATAAGTAAAAGAAAGGAAGAGGTCCTTAGAGTCAATAAATGAACAAAACAAGCTTAATGACAGGAGTTTTAAATGTTTAAACTTTTAAATCTTTAAAGTAGTTATTGAATTTTGATTTTATATATAGACATATACGTATGGAAAGTGACAAAAATACAATAGTGGGCCTACAAAAGGTTTGAATGTTACTCTCTCCAGGTAAAGAATTTCATACAGTCTTTTTGCTTGCCTAATATTTTCACCTCTCTGCATCCTGTATTACTCATATAAATAAGCATTTTTTGGCTCAGTCTTCCCAAATTTGCTCAAATATAATATTCTTCTGGGACCTCCCTTCCTTCCCTCACCACCGCCCTGGGATTCTGAATCAGTAGATCTGAGGTTGGGCCCTAGAATTTCTATTTTTAAGAATTACCTCAAGTCTTTCTCAGGACCCAGTATGAAACCTTTAGGAAATTTTAGGAAACACTTCAAAAGCTAAAAATTAAGCCTATATTTGTGTACAGCCACCAAATCTACTATCCCAAATTATTTTTCTTTTAACTTATTGGCTTCTGACTTACTTTCATGCAATCTATGAATATTCTTTTGTTAAAATGTTATTAATATTTCAGCATTGGATCTCTCCCATTGTTGCAATATTTGTCTTATCCTGTGTCTGTATAACAAAAATACCACAGATGGCTGGCTTATAAACGACAAAAATTTATTTCTTATGGTTTGGAGGCTGAGAAGTCCAAGATCAAGACACCAGGAGATTCAGTGTCTGGTGAGCGCTCAGTCTGGCTCATAAAAGGTGTCTTCTAGATGTAACCGCACCCCCAAAACACGCCACCTCCAAATGCAATCACATCGGAGGAACAGGCTTCAACGTAAGAATTTGTTTGGGACACAAATATTCACTCTGTAGCATGTCTGCTTGGAAAAGAAAAAAATATTATATACAGTGATCTGAGTGTTCAAAGGGATAACATTTTAAATTATTCTTTATGATAAAAGATGATACACCATAGTAACCTTTTTCTTTACAGATGTGGCTCATTAGGGAAGGTGTGGAAAGAACTTGAAAATAAAATATTAAGAATTATTGCTCACTGAAGAGTAATAGAAGCCAATAGTCTCTGCTAATGTAAGGCAGTAGACATGTTTTACTTGATTTATTAAATTTGGAATACACAAGAAGGCAGTATAGTAAGAGATACAATCAAATGCCTAAATTAAAATGCAGTTACACTCTTAAGAACATTGAGGGCCAGACGAGTGGCGTGTTGGTTAGGAGTTGGCTTGGGACGCCAGCTTTGAGCAGCAGGGCTGTGGTTCGGATCCCACATTAGGGCCAGTGATGTTGTGCCCTCTACAGCTAAGATGGTGAACAACAGCTCGACCTGGAGCTGGGCTTCTGTGAGTCACATGCAATGGCGTAGGCTCCAGTTAAGCTGCAGTGGGCTGCTGTGAGCTACCGTGAGTGGCTGGCAGCCTGCGTGAGCAGCTGGCAGCCAGCGTGAGCTGCCAACAGCTGCCGTGAGGGGCTGTCCAGTGGCCGGCAGCCGATCTGCCTCACCTGGGAAGAGCGCAATGATAATACCAACATAGGTCAGTGAAGTGATGTCCTTCACAACTAGACTGAAGAACAAAAAGAACAGCAACTTATCTGCTCCCCTTCCCCAATTCCCCAACGCTGTTCCCCTCACCCAATTCTCCAATAAAAATCTTTAAAAAAAAAAAAGAACATTGAAATCATGAGCCTATCTTCTCTAACCTTTCAGGAGTCTCTTTTTCCTCATCTTTTCAAAGGATTATCCACCTCATAGAGCTGATTTGAAATTTAGGGAGAAAATCCATGTAAAGTCTGACATGTAGTAGATGCCCACACATTTTTAGGTTTATTATTATTATTATTATTATTATTATTATTATTATTATTATTGAAATATTGGTTGGTGACCTACTATTGGCCAGGCATGGCCCAGGTCCCCCATTCTATGCAGAGCCTAGCAGAGTAGATAGAAAATAAACAAGTATTGAGTGTAAATAAAACAAAATTTCAGGGTCAGCCGAGTGGTGCATTGGTTAAGAGCTGGCTTGGGATGCCAGAGGGCCCCGGTTCGGATCCCACATATGAGGGCCAGTGACACTGCCCTCCACAGCTAAGATGCTGAACACCAGCTCGACCTGGCGCTGGGCTGCCGTGAGTCGCCGGCAACGAGGTAGGCCGCAGCCACTGCTGCTGTGGGTTGCCATGGGCTACCGTGTGTAGCCAGCAGCCACAGTGAGCAGCCGTCCAGAAGCCGGCGACTGATCTGCCTCACCCAGGAAGAACACAATGATGGTGCCAGCTTGGGCCAGTGAAGCAACATCCTCCACAACTAGACTGAAGAACAAAACAACAGCAACTTGTCTGTTCCCCTTCCCCCAATTCCCCAGCACTGTTCCCATCCCCCAGTTCCCCAATAAAAATCTAAAAAAAAAAAAAAAATTCAGAATATCCCTAAATGCTGGGAGGAAAAGAAACCAAGGCAATACACTGGGCGTAAGCAGAAGTAAACATCAGCTGAGCTGGCCAAGAGAGCCTATTCCAAGAAGTGGAAAAATGCTCTCCTGAGAGTGAATGATGGAGGGGAGTCTGTTGTTCAAGGATGCAGGTAGAAAGATGGCCTGTGTGAATGGACAGTGAGAATGAGGGTAAGTTGGGATGAGATGGAGTAAGAATTCTGCAGGGATCAGGTGCATGCTTCCCCATTGGATTGTTTCTTTTTAGACTGGAGACATACATATTTGTATTTTAAACAATTAAAAAGACATTATTCTCATTTGAGGATGGGAGCAGGGAAAGTACTTTTAAATTGTGTTTTCTTTGGTTTGGTTTAGTTTTTTAAGGCTTGTATCCAGGGTGGTTATTTTGTGTGGTTGGCATCTACTCTGATCGGTGGGAACCCATGCCACACATATTGTTCTGTATTTTGAAAAATCACAGCTTGTATCTAATACTTGATTTTTGACTGGGTAAAGTACAGATGGATTTGTTTAAACCTAGAACAATGAATGTGCCCTGTGACTTGTCAGTGAGGGAAGAAGTCATAAAATGCTTATTGAGTTAGAAAGTCATGTTCAACATTCCCCCCTTTCACAAGTAATTAGATTGAGTCACTGATGGTCGCTCAGGTTTTTAAGTCATTGTCCACTGATTTATAAGGACATTATCACCTGCCATGAAGAATGTTGCTTTCTAATACAATGAACAAGGATTTGCACATTCTTAGGAATCATTTCTATACATTACTATAAATAAGGAACAGCAGATAGCAAAATTAGCAATTGCATCATTTTAGATTTTTTGTTAAATGAGGATTTTTCATGAAATTATAAAATCTTAAAGTTGGAGATTGCCACCAAAGTTTATTAGTCCAAACCATCATTGCAGAGATGAAGAAAATGTAACCCAAAAAAGTAAGCTACTTTCACATACTCACTGAATCAAAAAGTTAAGGTTCTAACTAAAATTCAAATTACTTAGTTCCTTGGCTTGTACTGTTTCTATACATAAACACACAGGGACACATATGTTTGCTATGTATGAAGGAAATTGGATTCTTATGGAGACTTTAAAGGAAAAATAAATTAAAAGCTTTCATTCAATCATTATTATATGAATACATTTTTATTGACTATTCATCTAGGACTGCATAATCCTTGTTGATCCAAGCTCCCAGCAGAATGGGCTTCATAATCTATACATTTTATATTTTAGTAGTTCTAAAATATGAAAAATGAAAGACTAAGTAGCAGGAAACTTGTTCCCCCACTTTGCAAAGATTTGGAGGAATTCGGAATAACCGTGAGTACAAGTCTCGGTTCTCAGGCTCTGACTGGACTCCTCAATTCATCTACTTTTTAGACTGTAAGAGACTATGGCATTTACTTACTAAAGTCTCCCATGAGGTTGTAGCCAGAGGACATGATACCTATTCAAAGAGAACCATCGCAGTTTCAAAGCTAAGACTCAATGTTTTTTGGCCAAACTGAGAAATATTCTTTTGAAATATAATAGGGCTTTCCACTGATAGGCGCTCTGTCCCAGCTAGTGAGTGGAAGGACAAAGTATCACCAACCTCCCAATGCCACCATTGCCTTATGAACATGTCCTGGCCACCAGAGAGTAGTACACAGGAGTCGTTTGGCTTTTATGCTCACTCATGCAAATTAGTAATAGGCAAGGAATGCTGATGATGTCATTCTCTAGGGTAGCTGAATTGAAGGCATATGGTACCTGATGCTCAGTCGTGACCGGAATGACATGAAGACTCAGGATGCCCCCAATGACATCATGAACAAGTGGGCATCAAACTTTGTCTCTGTCTCAAACGCAGAGCAGATGGCAGGCAGCAAAGTCAGGAACAGGCAAACACACACATCAAAGTGAGGAAGAAAAAGAGGAGAAAATGAATATTTATGAAATGCTTTCTATGAGCTAAACTCTGTGGGAGTCACTTTGAACATTATATCATTTAAGTTTCCCAATATCCTTTGAAAAAGTGATTATAGCTATTTCATAAAAAAGGAAAATGAGGATCAGAAAGGTTAAACAAGTTCCTCAAAATTAGATGTTTACTCAGTGAAGCAGCTAGGATTTGAACCAATTCCAAGCCAAAGTCCCTCCCCCAGAAATGAGACGTGAGTGCATAGCCTGGTTTTATATCCAATGAGGGCATCCAGGTATGAGAAGCAAGACGTCGCTTGTGAGCTTGGCCAAGTAACTCCAAAGAAGGGTTTGTGAGCTGCTGTTTTATTTTTTTGAGACAAGGGCTTGCCAAGTTTTGGGCAGGACAATAGTGTTATTTTCTTGGACCTGGGATTAAATATTTTTACTCCTCTTTCCTGTAACATCAGAAATGTGGCCAAGTTTAAGAGAAAAAAAATGTTCCTAAAGTTAGGGTTGAAATATAAATGGGTACTTTTCCCATGGTTATCTTTATAGAAAAAATACCCAAATTCTATCCCTGCTCCAATGAGTAAGAATAAAGATGGGTAATGCTTTGGGGACATGCATAATAGAGGAGGGAATTCAGTTCTGATGCCTCCTCTTCTTGTGATCAGGTACCAACCAGCAAGATCTGACAATGAAGGTCTGAAGGCATTATTGCATTTTTGAGAACCAGTACATCCAAGATGCATTTAACCCAGTGACTCTCCTTTCTTAATGAATATTAAGCAGAAGTAATCATGTTATTTATTACACCAAGAGGATAATTAGAACACTAGCCAGTATATATCAAGCACTTAATATGGGCCAGACCTGTGTAGGCACTTCACACTGGATTCTCATATAGGTTCATAAGGTAGGCATTATTATCCCTGTTGGAGGTAAGGACACTTAAGTTCAAAGATGTTATATAGTTTCTCCAAGTTCACAGAGTAAGTGGCAGCACAGGCCATGAAGTCCAACTGGAATTGAAGTTGAGCCTTGGGCACCGCTTTCTCTGCATGAGTCAGATACTTAGTTTTGTCATATGCCTGCTGTTCCAGGGAACTCAGAATAGGGACGCAGATTACATAACAAAATGTAAAAGAGTAGTATTTTACGCTGAACAAAAGCTTTAAGATTCACCTAATGGGTCAAACACCTTACCCACCCAACCCGGTGTTATGCCTCTGCCTCAAACATTCTAATTCACCTTGAAAATACCAGTGCTTATGAATCCTTCAACCATGAGTTTACCTGAAACCTTCTTTACTTATTTATTTTCAGTCTCAGCTGCCTCTTTGATTACTTCAGTGAAGCATAATATAAATGCCTGTCATAATAAAAGAAATTAATGCTTATTTAGCGCTTTCTTCTGTACCCGTCATTATCTTAATTAATCCTCACAACAGCCATGTCAAGAAGATACTACTTTTAATCTCTATGAGAGATAAGGACATCGGGGTTTAGTAACCTTAAGTCACTTCACCAAGGATACACAGGTTGTAAATGGTGCAGTGTCTCTATCCACCGCTGAGTCCATGAAGGATGCTTTAAATCCTGATATTCAAAGTGTGGTCCCCAGACCAGCAGCAGCATTAGCAGCATCTGAGAGTTTGTTAGAAATGCAGAATCTTAGGTCCCACCCTGGGCTTACTAAATATAAAGCTGAACTTTAACAAGATCTGTAGGTGTTGGGCATGGACATTGAAGTCTGAGAAGCACTGCTTTAAGTGGCGCCCTTGACTGGAAGTAGTAGGGTCATCAACTGGCCCAGTCCACTCAGGACTGAGGGCTGCTTGGGACATGGGAATTTCAGTGCTAAAACTAGACAAGTCTCAGGCAGACCAGACTGAGGTGGTCATCCTAACTAGGAACCTAGTGCATTGGGCCCGTTTGTAGAAAGAACAGTGAGTATTTTCTCCTTTCGTGGGCTTAGAGCACATCCTGTGCTGGCTTTCAACATGCCCTGTGGTTACAGGAACCTGTTGAGTGTGTCCTCAGATAGTGCCACTGATATTCTCAATATAAATGAGGACTGCCATTGAGGAAAGATGGACTTCATGGGCTGAGATCCCTGGGAGTTATCATCGTCCACATCTGGGTTCCTGAAATTTGACATTTGACCTAGGCCATGATAGAAAGGATCCTTTGCTCTTTCATCAATCTTCCTCACTCCATTACAACCTCAAACCAGCCCATTACAATTGCAAATAAGAACATCTCCACTCACTGTCTTATGGGTTCATTCATTCAGTTTGTGACTATTTTTCTAAAGCTTCGGTAAAATCCAGATATACAAACAAACAAACAAAAAACCTTATTTTAACATAAATGATTTCCATAAGGGAAAATTTGATCCATGTGTTTATAATCCATTCAAACCTCATCCTGTTCTTGCTTTATACAAACTATTAAGCCTTAAGCCACTGTTACAGATCTTTCCTCATAAAAAGTTGTAGATTTTGTACCCCAAATCATGGCTCAAGAGAGGTTATTCATCTTCAACAAACATAATCTATAAGTTCTACATGTGAGTTCTAGGTTTCCTTGTCCCAAAGGAAAACATTATATTTTACACAATAATATTTTTACACAGAAAATAACAGCAGTGTTTGGTATATGGAGCAAAATGTTTCACCTATTTGGCTTTCATTTGTTTTGTGGGTAATGAGAAGGCCTTTGCGTTATTCTCAACTGTTAATACCTTGTGGAGAGACCACTAAAATCTTCAGTGGCCAAGACTAAATCTCCGTGTCAATTTTATTACTTATTTCTCCTCCAACATCTTAAACCAGTTGCTCAGACTCCTATTTGGTACCAGCGATACCAATGATTTTATTGTTATTTATATTAAGGCCTTTATCTTGCCTCTCAACCACAGTGAGAAATTTTAATACAATCAGTGCTATTCATTCATTTATTCAGCAAACACTGAGCACCAACTCAATGTTAGGTCTTGCATAGAATATAATTAAAATGTCATCAGTACCTTAAGTAGCTGTTAATCCAGTCAGTAAGATAAAACTCAGAAAAATAACCACAATAACAGTATAGAATGTTATCTACTTCAGTACAGGTGTACATAAATAGAACTTAGAAATTCAAAAGTCTGAGAGATGTATTCTTACTGGCAAGATAAGGGAAGCTTATGAGGGAGAAAATCATACTTTGAATTGAGCTCCTGTGAGATTTATAGAGAAGAAAACCATATACAAAAAAGTCCTGGGGCAGGAAAGATAGGCATGCTACGGGCATAAAACGTCCAACCTAGCTGGAATGTATGAAGAGGAGCCAGGAGAGACGAGGTTTGAAAGGAATCTCAAAACTGATCGTGCCGTGTGGGATGTAATTCGTTGAAGAACAGGAAGTCATTGAAGATTTCTGAGCGAGGAATTGTCATCGTCTGGCAAAACTGTGTTCACCTAGCAGGAACACATAGGATGGGAGTAGGAGGCGTGCTGCTCGGGCAGAACTTATTTGAAGGCCATTAAAATAGACCCAGGAGTAGTAATGAAACCTCCATTAGAAACTCCGTCTCCTGCCCTTAGCCACTGGCCTCTCTTTTCCTCAGATCCACTTACCTATGATCCATTCATCTGGCTCTCAGCATCTTTGAAGAAAGTTTTTTATTATTAAATTTTGTTGGGGTGACATTAGTTAGTAAAATTATATAGGTTTCAAGTGTACAATTCTGTAATACATCATCTATATATTGCATTGTGTGCTCACCACCCAGAGTCAGTTCTCCTTCCATCACCATGTATTTGACCCCCTTTATCCTCTTGTACCAACCCCTCCCCCCTTACTCTCTGGTAACCACTAAACTATTGTCCTTGTCTCTGAGTTTTTTATTTTTGCCTTTCTTTCACCAAACAGTCTTCCAATGATTCTTAGTTAAGAAGTACGCAGAAGGGTAGATTTGACAGAATACACAGAAAGTAACTCTTGTGTTTGACAAAAAAATAATAACTGTTATTTATTAAAGACACATTGTCACATACAGTGTGCTGGGTGCTCTGCATAGAGCTTCTTTAATTCTCAAAACAACCTCATGAGGAAAATATTATTATTTTCAGTTTAAAGATGGGGAAACTGTGCTTAAGTAGGCACATTATCTAAGAGTACTGGAATAATGTTATTTTCCACAGGAACAATTCAGAATTTTCTCATTCTGGAAGAGTTTATAACCTTGCTACAATCTTAACTCTAGCTTTCATTCAGAACAAAATTATAATCAGTATTCATTAATCCTGTGGGAATCCAGCCAGAGAGCCCATGAGGGAATAACAAGGAGTGGAGACAGGCTGGCAGTCCTAGGACATAAGATTCCAGGCAACGGTGGGTGGAAATGGGGCAGACAAATTAGAATGGTGATGACATTGTTAAGTTTTTAATATAAATAACTCCTTATAATGTAACTATAGACATTGTATGGACATAGGGGAAATTGAATCTGAGGCCTTTTAAGCGAGTATTCTCAACTGGTTAGAACTCATTGGACTTAATGGACAAAATTAAGGAAAAGTTCAATTTTCTCAGAACAGTAAAATAATCTTCGGGCTTCTGTTGTCATCTGTGTCTACCATCAAGTACCCCTTAGAATGGCCATCACAGTGGCTTTCAGACCCAGCAGGCTTCCCTCCTCACTACACATAAATGCAGGAGACATATTTCATCCTTTTGAATTGATTGTAGCCATGGAGTATCTGGTGAAACCAGATCGGTTTGAATAATGAAAGCATGAAGTCACTCCGCATTTTTCAAAGGAAAGGCTAGAATATTTAATAAAAACCAGGCAAATCCCAGGATCTATGAATTCATTTTATCAAAATGTCCCCTTGGCCAGAATTCTCATGGAAATGATTGTGGATTTTTCCTCTTGGCAACTCTAAATATTCCTTTTGATCCTCAAAAATAATGGAAGGCTAACATGCTGTCCAGCCACAGAGCTTAGTGATCAGACAGTGAAGTAAAAGAGACCATTTTCCTTTTTTCTCCTGGCTAGACACTTTTTCTGGGGTCTTTCTCTTTCTTCAGTCTCTGACTCGTACTCACTGCAAACGTTTGTATATCTGAAAATGACACCACATTTCCAAAAGTCATAGTTTTTGGAGGAGGGTTAATTACATAATATGGTGCAATAAACTGCCGTATTCCTCATGGTTTTACACTTCACAAGGCTGGAAGCTAAACATCAGAGGAAAGGCTCACTCTAGTTTTTATGGGATGGAAAATTTTGACTGTAGAGAAAACCAGACTAAAAATAATTTGTTCAGCATTTATCCATCCATCTAGTTCACAAATAGCTATTATCTACATGGCACTCTGCTAGGTACTATGGGGAAACTTTCGAAAAGTAATTATGTACCATTACAAATTATACGTTATGTGGCACATTCAAATGGACATGCACAATGCACGTGGAGATTAACGCAGGAGTGACCTAAACTGTAAAAACACAGCCCCAGATTGGGTTTCATTAAATATGTGTTCATAAGCTGATGATGATAAGCCTCACAGCATATGCTCATGGCATTTCATCAGTGTGTTGTGGCTATGTCATTTCCAAGTGTTGGATGTGGAATCAACTATTTCACTTCTAAGGTATTATAGCTCAGATGTAATTATTTTTATATTGTTAATACATGTAAAAATTGGTATATGGTATATATTATATTATACTATATTATATTATAATATATTAAATTTATATGCATGTATGCATGATTGATAAGTAGAGAGAAAGAAAAGGAAACAAGGGAGGAAAAGTGGGAGGGAGGAAAAGTGGGAGGAGTGGAAGGAAGGGAAGAGAGTAGGGAGAGAGCCTGTGCCTTTCCAGATTCTTCCATTTCTCCTTCTTCTATAAAGTGAATGCACTTGTCCACAAATTAAGGCACAAATATTACATTACTTTTTCTTTAAAAAATAAATTTTCAGTGCCTCACTCAGCAAGGTTGATGAGAAGCTTGATATAGGTTGTTTTGGGGGTCTGAAGGCTAATTAGATGTTTTGAAAAGAGGACTTTTCATCACTATCTGTCCTTCTAGATCTTCCCCTTCCAAGACCCTGTAGCTAGTCAGGTGTGGTCTCCCCTCGTGGGTCTCATACCATGGCAACCATGGCAACTTGCACGGATGTTTGCCCAGGCCACACTTGGATGGTGAAAGGTTCCAGGGGAATCATGGGAACCCCTGCTTTCAATGCCTAGTTTTTAAGTACAGATCACCCCACCTGAGAGTCTGCCACATTCAAGAGAAAGAGAATTGCAACCCTCTCTCTCTCTAGTCCTCACTGTCCAATCATCTTCTTGAGGTGAAACCACTCCCCTTTAAAATCTCAAGAATCCCCTCTATGTTAGACAAGGCAGTTGAATCACCTCTTCAGGTCAAACTT